>NW_011948419.1:2625460-2771084 GCF_000503995.2 Ceratosolen solmsi marchali | reverse complement strand
GTTTTTTTGGGATTAGGAGGGGGGGGGGGGGGGGGGGGGGGGGGGGGGGGAGAAGAATATAAGGAAGAGCGAGGTCATGGTGCGCACATTTCAAAGCTTTTTACTTGGCCTAATGTAGATTGTCATTGGGGAGTTTACGCTTGAGGTTTTTAAGTCAGGCGAGCAGTGATATTTATTTTCCATGTGCCTCGAGTTATAAAATTTATTGTAATCGATGGATTTTAGAAGCACCGTGTTCTTTAGATGTTTGAGCTTTTGCGGAATGTCAGTTATTATAATGAATATTAGCGAATTGTACAATCGTTTTGAAATATATTTCTTTATTATTAGAGTTTAATATATATATATATATATATATATATATTCCAATAGGTCTTAAACAATTTTAGAGGATTAGTTTGAAGTAAGTTTAAGCTGCATACACGAGAAAAGTATACGTATAGCATACGAAATATGAATCTGATAATTGTAATTGTTATTGGAAGTTAGTTTATGATAATAATTTCAATCTTTCATTTTCAAGTGATTAAACAAACAAGAATGAGCTGCTTTATAGCTGTCTCATATGTAAAATTAACATAGCTTTACCTTAAAACACTTCTATAGTCTTTGCCATAAAGCAAATATTATCAAGCGAAGCCTTTAAACTCTTCGAATAACTGTAATGATATAAAATCTGGGATATTCGTCGTAAACGGTGATACTTTAGAAGTTACGTCGTTAAAATCTTTTCCGTATTCGAGAAAGCCCGCATTTAAGAAGGAACTAATAATTTGATAAAATATCTCATGAATTATCAAATAGTTGAGAGATTTGCTTAAAATATCACGAGATTCAAAGCTTTATTTAAAGGATAAAGTATCGATATTCGAACCAAGTCGTGATATTATACAGCCTTGGAATAAGATAAATCGCTTGTTGGACAAAATACAGGATGCTAGGCTGCTCTTGTCCTCCATATTATTGCTACTGTTGAATGGTTTTCCAGAATCACTAGAACGTTTGTCGATCTCACGCATCCTTTTGATCTCCAATTGTCGTTCGTACCTTGACTCCACCGGACGTCCTCTAATCAAGTGGCATCAGTTGGACCGATCAGCCCACAAACGCGATGGACAGTGGCAGCTGTCGATGCTGTACCGCGTGGGTGTGGGACGGAGGGAGATGATAAACGGTGGCGGAGGTAAATGAGTAAATTGAACTGGCATTGATTGGCGGAGGTATGTGTGCGCGGTCAGAGGTGAAACGTAACGAAGCCGCGGGCGAACACTCGGTCGACCGCGGACGCCTCACGGATATTACTGTTACCGAAGACTATTCGATTTACGTAGCTGTGGCAGCCAGCACCAGTGAGAAGTAAAGGGATAGTCAATGAAAATGAGAGTTAGAGAGAGAGAGAGAGAGAGAGAGAGAGAGAGAGAGAGAGAGAGAGTGAGAGAGAGATCTATTATGTTTATGTGCTAACGAGTTAATTAATTTAAGATACTTCTTTATTCGAATTAGATCTGGACTGTTAAATGTCTTGTCTCTATCTTATTTCGAGTATCGATATTTTATTAATACAATCTTATGCAATGTATGTTAAAGTTTCGGTCATTATGGGCGAAATGGGCATCTACTTGATCGATTTGTTCATTTCATTAGAGACTTTTATTCCATCCATCATTTAGGCCTGTGAATTACGATTGTCAATGGGGAATACAATATAGAATGCATTTACTCGAAACGTATTTAGAAAGATTTATAAATAATCATATATTAAGAGAGATCATTAACATTTTTTCTCTTAAAATTTGGTATTACTAAATTAATATTTAATAGATTTCTTTATTTTAATATTCTTTATAAATTTATATTTTCAATGTCATGGCCATTTTAGAATAATACTAATTTCTTTATAAATGGAAATTTATTCATTTTTAATTTGAACGAACCTAGTTACAACAAATAGATTCGACGGTCACGTCTTTATTTTTTCTAGCTTTAATACGATTTTAATGTACTATTTTAAAATAAAAATACTATTCGAGATACTTTTGACGAATACATTTGTCCCTACTTCTATAAAAATATACATATACTCATTATTATAAATATGTACTGTTATATAAGTATTTATATAACAGTATTTAAATATATTTAAATTTTGAGATGAATTAATATAATCTTTCAACTTGTTATCTATGCTCTATATTATTATAATATAATTCTTCTAAATATATATATATATCGATGTTAATGATACTTTTCATTGATTAATTATTTTGTTAAAATGATATTATCGTTTATTTATTTTACTTGATTGTGTATATGTGTATTACATATATTTATTTGTTTAACTTTTAGTTTTAAGAGATAAAATAAATTTAATTAAATTATGTTTTGGTACTTTAATGCTTTTGATTGCAATTAAATGTTTAGATTGATATATATATATATATATATATATATATATACATGGAATAGTTTATATTGTAAAAAAAATTAGTTAAATGTCATTAAATCATAATTTCTCATAAAAATATTATTCGTATTGTTACGCATAAGTTACTTTGATTTTAAATTTTAGTTATTATTAGTAAGAAAATATTAAATATATATTAAATATAAATTTCACAATTATATAAATTAAACAATTTTCTATTATTCTTATTATTATTTTTTTCTATTATTATTATTTTCTTATTCTTTCCTATTCTTTATTCTTATTATTTTCTATTTAAAATTATGATTATTAAGATAATTTTTATGATATTTAGATGAGTATTTAAAATTATGATATTTAATAAAAATGTTTGTACTGAAAAGTACACACATACTAATATGCTATCATAATATAATAAATGAAGATAAATGATTGTTGGTTGAGTCAAAAATTGACAAGAATGAAAAGTATATGTAATAATAAACCCAAACATTTACAATGGAAATATTAATGTGCAAGAGTTTATAAACATTTTTAGTTTAAACTAATAATATGGATAAATGTAATAGTTACTATAGTCGGTTGAAATATATTAATTTATATGACAATTAATATTCAGTCGATATTGTTAATGAAATGCAATTTCAAGTTCAAAAAAACATTGTTCTTCACTGTTGTATAATTTTTCTAATACATTCGGATAATGTAGAATGTTTTATAAAATGTTATCATAATTAATGATTCTTTGTTGTTCAAAATATAAATTACCTATATTTACAAAATAATATTTTTTTCTTTTGAAATAAATTAAATTTTTTTAACAATGAAATATTTAAATGGTAATATATTAAGATATAGAAAACTGTATGTACAGAAAATTTTGTTTAAATTTGATATTTTAAAGTAAAAAACAAAATATATTTATAATAATAATTATTATTCAATGCAATAAAAGTTTGATACAAGTTCATTAAGATAGCCAATACACATTTAAAAATATTGATTAATTCAAATCAATTAAGAAAGAAAAAGAAGAATAAAGATTATAGTACGTTTGATTACATATTGTAGTAAAAAAATATGTATCGAGTGTACAATTATCGAACAGAAGAAAATAATATAGAAATATGAAACAAGTAAAAATTGTAAATAGAAAGTGAAAAAAATTAATATGATAAAAATATGATAAAAATAATGTGAGCTCGATAAATTATAAGTACAGGTATTGAACAAATTCAATGAAGCAATAGATTTTTTACAATTTTAGACATTAAGCAGCAAATATTGAGCACATATATTTTGTCGTAATTTAGTCGAAGAAAATTAGTGTGATGTCAATCTAAGCTATGTAAAACAAAATCAATATTTTTTAGTCTCATTGATTTTGAAATAGTTATATATATGTTAAATATTTTATGTAATTTTAAATATACTTGACATTGATATATTTCAATGTAAAGAAAGTTCTAAAATAGAAAGTCAATAAAGATTTTATTCTCAGCCTAATAAAAGAGATAATATAAAAAGAAACATAACGAGATTATTTTTATTTTAAGAACGATATATAATGTTAAAAATTGTTTATTATATATACTGAATTATTATTAACAAAGTAAAAAGGATTGATTATTAATTTTCAATACATAATTTTGATACTCGTTGAAATAAAATTTTATAAGCAAACTATGTAAAATAGATAACTATGTAAAATAAACTAAACATTGAAAATTATATAAATAAATTTAATATAAATATTATAATTTATTCCTTTGAGTTTAATACATAAAGGTGTATAAATAAAAGGAAACAATGAATGCTTAGAAGAAGAGAATATATAAGTTACCTTCGATTGGCAATACTGTTTTCCTCCACCCTTTCATTCCTGATCTCTGTTTATCTTCCCTTCAACAATTTTCAACATCAGACGGAATAAATGAATTTCATATGCACTACCATGCAAACTACCATGTATTCAGAGGTAAAAACGCAGCAATAAGAAATAGGTATATGTAAATCCAAGGAGAGAGAGAGAGAGTGAGAGAGAGAGAGAGAGAGAGAGAGAGAGAGAGAGAGAGAGATTGGTAGTAGTAGTAGTAGTAGTAGTAGAGATTGCGTGGAGTTGCGCGCGCGTAGGCAGGTCACTGCGCCGATCGAAATTTACTTCGTCACCGAGTGGTTTGTCGTATCTCATGTGCAAACAACCGCGATACTACCGCGAAGTAAACAACGTTCTATTCGATTGCTTTTGTACATGACAGATGCTGCGTGTGGGCAGAAGCGTTTTCGTTCTTTGAATCTCCCTATCTAAGCATTCCTTTTTGTACTTCAATTTAAAGTTTCTCCCTTAATCATGGCTTTTGATAAATATTCTGACCCTCGTACTTTATTCTTGGTTATGAATCAATTAGTTGCCAATAAAAACGGTAATAAAATTGAAAATTTTCTGATTCTACAATCAATGGTTGCGTGTGCAGCTTCGGAGACTTGAAAAAATGATAACTTCACTCTACCTATGTGTAAACAATAAGTAGTTCTGCGAAAATAGTATGAGAATGAAAATTAAATTGTTTATTGAATTAATAATTAATAAAGATTTATTTTATCTTTCTATTATAAGTTAATTTTCTTTCCTTTTAAGAACTATTGAGGCACTATTGTGAACTATTGCTTTCTAATTTTCTTTATCTTTTTTCTTCTAGTCGCCAGCTACACTTTTATGATATTTTTTTTCTTCTATGGGCTTTACTGAAATACGTTTTAAAAACTTAAAAGAAACGTGTATTAAGAAACTACATATTGTGTAGTAACGAAAGATTTATTATTAATTTCAACTCAATAACATCTTGTATGTATTGCTCTGTAAAAAATATCGACTAAAATATAAAATAATTTGAGAGATATTTATATCTTAATTTAATAAATATACAGTTAAGACACATAAAATTATAATCTATTTTAAAAAATTCAACATTCTTATGTATTGAAAGAAGGATTTTTTTGGAGTCATTATGATTATAATAATTTTTATAAATTTGTAAAGCATAAATTGTATAATTAGAAGGAGCGAACAAATCAATGATAAATGTATTTTTGTAATCAATTGTTGTGTGTACGCGTAGATGAGGTAATAATCCATGTATTGGAAAACTAAACACATAAATTTTTATTTTTCTCATTTTTTTTATTCAATAAATATTATAAAAACTCTAAAGTTAGCAATACAAAATAAAATAACTGATTTATTAAACTAAATCACTAAATTCCTGTTTCAAACGTATTATATCTTTATATTAATATATCCATGAAGAGACTTTCCTTCAGGAAACGTCGTATATAAAAATGTCATTATCAATGTTTTAGTGATTTCTAATACATATACATAAAGTGGTCAATATTGTTTTTTGTTAAGTAGCTACGTAAGTAACGTGAATCGATAAATTTTGAAAAATAAAGTTGAAAAATCCGCTTCACCTTTATGTAATTAATTATAAATATATTTTTAGTATTAAACCGACAAAGAGTATAGAAAAATGTATAGAAAAGAGATATATAAGGTATAGAAAAAAGAAATAAACTATAAAAAGTATAAAAGGAAGAATAGAGGAAACGATAAAGGAAAAGAAATATATATATATATATATATATAGAGAGAGAGAGAGAGAGAGAGAGAGAGAGAGAGAGAGAGTGAGAAATTGCTTTAAACATGTATACAGATTAAAAAATTATAATTAAATTTCTTTGGAAATTATAAGTATTTGTTCTTGATAAAAATTATACGGCAAACGAGTCGAAGATATTTCAATATATTAACTTATTCTTGATTATTTTAAATTTTAAATTAAAACAGTATATGCTTAAAATTTATTCGATGAAGTTTCGATGCTAAATGCCATTCATAGCAGAAGCAATATATTTATTAATATATTCCAATAAAATAATGGCTTCGATGATTTTTCAAATTAATTCAATAGTGTTAACATTTAAAATTTATATCTAAGATTTTTAAGTAAACTCTCAGTGTTCTTGATAATTTAGGTTTTGAGTCTTTCATTTTCTTTTGTATTTCGAGAGTTCTGTGGAGCTGTTCTAATAATTTAATTATCTCCACTTTTTGTACAATATATGAGAACAAGCTGTATATGAAAAAACTAAAAATGGAACATTTTTAGTTCAAAAGATAAGAGAAGATAGCGTATGTGACGTATTGTTGACATTTGCTATTTATGAAATGACGTAGTTGTAGTAAAAAAAAATTTAGTTCCATTATGAAAATTAAAAAAATAGAATAACATTAATATAATAATTATTGCAAATAATAAAATATTTTATAAAGTTTAAGTATGATATAAATTCGGTGAAATTCAAACTTTACAAAAGAAAGAAACTCTAACGGAGGATGTTTAAGAAACTAGAAGTTTAATGAAATAATATAATAGAATTCAGTATTCATTTGGAAAGTAAGACAAGAAATGAAATTAGTAAATCCTTGCATTAATTGATCAATTTAATGACAGTGGATAATTGGAAAATACAAGGGAATATTAGAAACCGAAGGCTATGAATCGTAAATAACATTGATAAAACATTTACTTTTTCAATATTTTTATTATAATATAACAAAAAAAAGTAAATATAATATTTTTTTTTTTTCAAAAAACTTAAAATATTGAATGTACATAAATATTTTATAAATATTATCGTATGTATTAATTATTAATAAGTAAATTTATAAAAAATATCGTTAGTATTAAATATTAAACTAAAGAAAATTGTACGTTTAATTATGTTAAATAGTTAATTATTTAATTTGAATTCTTTCTATCGAAAGATTCTTATTACATTTTTTTTCCATTAATGCATCATCTTCACTTTCAATAAGTAATTATTTTTAATATTTAGTATATAGATAATCTTATAACATAATGAGAGCTTATTTATATTATATAATGATATAAATCCTTATGATAGTAATATATATATATATATATATATATATTATATCATATGCATATACGTTTGTTGTGAGATTGATATAAAAATATTGGATAAAACAAGAAGTTTCGCTATTTTGCAGTAAAAACTATCAAGGAAATATTTTATGAAATTTATTATTGTCTAAAATAATCAATCGAAAAAGTTTCTTAAATATTTGTCAATAATAAATGATATAAATTTTTCAAGTATGAATGCCTAAAAATATACTTTTTATACATCATTTGAAAGATTATGAAATCTTCCCAAAGTACTTAAATACACTGCTTAGATAATGATGGGATATTTAAAAATTATGCGTAGTATAATTAGTAGTAATTAGCGGGGATGTTGGAAGAAGGCTTGAGTATAAGAAGAGGAAAAGATAGAAGTAGGATGTATATATATATAAGCATGTACGCACGTACACACACACACACACACACACACACACACACACACACAGAGAGAGAGAGAGAGAGAGAGAGAGTGAGAGTGAGAGAGAGAGAGAGAGTAAGAGAGAGGGGGGGGGATTGAGAGAGCGAATGAGTGGGGTGGTAAAGGGTGAGAAAGGGAGCACGAGAAGGTGGGATAATCATAGAGAGGTTGGATTTGGAGCTCTGCCACGTCACAAGTGCACTCCTACTTCGAGAGCTCTACGATCGTGGTGATGCCACATTATACACGAGGAAACTTCCTCCGTTTTATCGTCATTTTCACTATTGTGCGGTTGATACTTATGCTACACAAGAAGGGACAAGGGTTGTCAGCGTCACTACGAGTAAGAAGATAGCATAGAGGGTTGTATCTTTAACGAGTGAATGAGAGGTAAGGAAGAGTGAGAGAAAAAGAGTGATTGAGTAATAAGATTGAGAAAGAAGAGGAGGAAATGGAAAGCTTGCAGAGCTGTTCGAGTAGGTGAGGAGAATTAATATTGATAATCTCTCTAGTGATGAAAGCACCCCCTACTGTTAGTTTTTTATCTACAAAGATATATTTTCAATGAGTCAATAAAAATTTAAAGGACATTTTTTAAGTGATAAAGTTGTTGCTTGGCCTCTTCGAGCTATCGGTTTGATTCATGATAATCACTTATAACGACAATACTTTAATAGGCTTTTTTGCTTATCAAATATCATAATGAACATTTTAATTTCACGTAGAAAGAAATGTAGATCTCTATTTTTTCGTATGTCTGTATTTTTAATTAATTAATTTTTTCGTAATATTCGTTAATTTTAAAGTTTACTGAAAACATCCAAAAGTTTACTGCGGCCAAAGCAACATTAAATACTTTAATATGCAAGAGTATACGACGTATTTAGGATTTCCATTAATATTTTATAATTTTATTACCTCTGAAAAAATGTTGAAACATATTTTGCATAAAAGTCATTATTATTAATGCAATAAGTTAATATTCGGGATATTATTAATTTCAATATTAACTAAGTATTTGAACACATTAGTAATATCAATTTTTTAAAATGCAATGTAGTTGCTACTTTAAAATTTTTTTTATTATTTTATCTATAATGTAAAATTTTGAAGGTTTGCTATATTATATTCATCTAACTTTATTTTCATTTACTTCTGAATAGAATATATAAGAATTTCATAGGCTATTAACGAAAATGTTTTATTATAATTTAATTAATAATAATAATGTACAAAAGTTTGAAATTTTAACCTATTGATAAAAAGTGTATACAAATATGATTATATATTAGTTTTCTTTGTCGTAAGTGTACTTTGCAATAAATATTTATTTAATTAAATATTTTATATAATCTGATTATATATTAATATATTAAATACATATTACCGTACTTATATGTTGTTAACAACATTTGATGTCATTGACAAATACATATTTTTGAAATATTCGTTTAAAGTACTTTAATAAAATTTATATTAATAACCAAGACCGATATAAGTTTAATCAACTTTAGAAAATTGAATGGACCGTCATTATAGAGACAGAGAGAAATAATGATTATAGTAAAAAATAATATTATATATATATATATATATGTAGATATTTATTTATTTATTTATTCTCAAATAATGTTTTGAAATTTTCTATTATATTCTTGTCCATTATTTTATAATTATTTATAAAATTTATAAGAAAATTAATATATTATCAATCGATGAATGTAATAATAAAAAGCGTAGTTTATTCTTTATATTCAGCCTTATTTAAATGATAGAATATTTTATTTTAACGATTGTTATTTATTCGTGTACCGTATTTAAAATTTAAAATTTACTTCTATTTTAGAATTATGATGAATAGTAAATTTATTTCAATCATTATAAATGAAATCTTCGTTCAATATCATGTTGATATTATAAAATTTGTAGAAGATCGTGAATAAAAAATTGATGAAATTGGAATAATTCAGTTAATTCGAAAACTAATTTATCAACTTTTTCTCCCAGTTTTTATTAATTTTAGAAACTCAATGTTTTATTATAAATTATATTAAAGCATAGTTTTTGTTTTGTTTTAAAGAAAAAAGAAATCCCTTAACTTACTATGTGGTTTGTAATATAAATATATATGCAAATGAGGTTAAAAATATGAAATCATATTAAGTAGGAATGTACATTTTTAAAAAAATTGGAACAATTTTAGGGTAAATGTTTTTTTTTTCTTTTAAATTAGTATAGTATATGTAGAATTTTAATAAAATACGTCATTTATTTCGTTCTCAAATGTAATATAAAATTATTAAATTACACCCCCCCCCCCACACACACACACTTTAATGATTAAAAATTAAATTTTTATGGTATGCGATGATGAATTTCGTCGAGTTTTATAAACTTGTATAAAATTCATTCAATGCATTTAAATATTATATTATTTTGATTTCGTTATATTAATAAACATTTGTATTAAGTATATCAATTTCTTTTCATTGAATTTTGAAGTTGAATGTACTGTTACACATTACATTATTATTCTAGTTTTGGAATAATGGCAATTACATACCTTACTATTCCTAGTGACTAATTATATTATTAATATACTGATTGCAATAGAAATTTAGTAAGATACTTATTTTTAAATGAAGTATATAACAATCTAATTCACCGTTATTAATCCTAATTTATAGCGCGATACTATCCGTTGATTTAAAACTGCGATTGAAAAGTGTTAAATAGAAAGTCTTGCCATTAATTGTACAGATGCAATCCTTTACAATAGCACTTTTCAGATTAAGCGAAACGTCAGATTCATTCGAATTGTTTAAACGATCCATAATTTCATCTTATTTTTGAAATTACATAAATGCACAGAAGGCTTCCCAATAATACTTAGCCTTGTAGACTAAATTCCTTTCCCTCACTTCTGAGTTCTCTCTCATATTCCCTCTCTACCATCATCACTCTCTCTCTCTCTCTCTCTCTCTTTCTCTTTCAAATCTTTGACCTGAGACCACAGAACAGTCAACTCTAGCTACTGTAATGGCAAGGTACATAATTGCACGCATCCGTGACGGAGTTACATACCGTTCTACACTTGTGCAGTGAAGTTAGCACCCGCGATCCTCTCTTCCACGTCGACACACCTGCGCGCCTTTGTATGCCGTTTCTTGTTCGCAACTCTATGGATACTTACATAGACAAACATCGCGTGGCTATGCCTCTCTCTCTCTCTCTCTCTCTCTCTCTCTCTCACTCCCTCTATCTGTCATTTAAAGTCATTCTACTATTGGTCGATGTGAGGAGATGCGACATATTCGATCGGCACATAATCAGTAAGATTATTATCCGAATTTTCAGATAAGAAAATAAAAATACCTTGCTTTAATGTACTTCGTGATTTATCATGTCGTCATAAGTAATTTATGTATTTATTTGAATAATGTATATACTAAATTTTATATATTTTAAATATAATTAAGTGATCAGTATTACCTATTAATAATTTAATCATAATAATTTAATAATTCATAAATTAATACATAAGATGAGAATTTTTTATTAGATTATGTTGCAAAATAACAAAAAATTATAAAATCAAGCCTTGTCGAAAATGACGCTGAACTGACTATTACTTATTTATATAATACCTATATAATATCATATAATACTTATCTTTATATATTCAATTAACTTCATCTCGGAAGTTTTTGTGTTAATTTAATTTCATAATATTAGTTTATCTAATTATATAAGGATTCTGTTAGTAAATGTTTTCTATATAATGTTCAGAGTTGTCTCGTATTATTAACAACAAAATTTAAATGCAATATTTAATAAAATATTCAACTGTTATTTTTAACAATCAATTAAATAGTATTAGTTAAATAATTCCAGAAATTATATGAATACGCAAGAAAAGGTAATTTAGTGATGTAATAATTTCGAACTATTAAAGCACTATTGAATATTATCAATATAACAACATTGGAAAATTACATACATTTTACATCATTTAGTTTTATTTTTATAGAATCATTTAAATCAACATACATAATTGATTTCACAAAAAATCTTTACTAGTTTTGGATCGCCGAAAAATAAATTACATTTTCTAGACGACATTAACAATGGCTACAAATAAAAATATTTAATAATTTAACGTGAATTTTTTGTATAATATTCATCTGTTTTGCATTATCCTATAAGGTATTTATAAATTTTTATAAAAAGTATATATATATATATATATATATATATGTATACAATATTTATAGTTAACATTATTTTCTACTTGATTAAGTGAAGTTGTTACCATTCTCATAAATAGTGACATAAAGTTGATAAAGAAAACTGTTCTATTTTAATAAACTAGATATTCAGATATATTTAAGTATGTAATATCTTATTATTATCATCAATTCAAATGAAAAATATTATATAGTATACTGAAATATGTTTGTAATAAAGTTGTAATTTTTTTTTAGTATTTGAATTATAATGATGATATTTAAAATATAACTATAAGATAGTTTCAATTATAACTGAAACTAACGCTACCTTCGATTACAATTTATAATAACAAAACAGGTGAGAGATAAAATTATCTAAGAGAGATTCTTTTAGAAGAACTTTTATTGAAAAGTTTTTTAACAAAAGCCAAAAACAGAAATATATAAATATTTTAAAGGAAAAAAAATTTATATCATGATTTGTATGAAGTTTATAGTTTTAGTATTACATTTGGGTATAAATATTTTTAATAAATAGTTTTTTTAATATGTACATCACACTTTTTGAATATATAAATATTGAAAATGTTTAAAAACTAAAGACAAGATATTAAAAAAATTAGCTTAAAAACGAAATTTAAAATATGAATTCCCAAAATATCAACTTATATGACTACAAAAACATGTAGTTTTATACTTGTCAAATCCGTATAGAATGATACTCATTTTTTACATTCTTAACATTTTATAAATCTATCTATGACTTCATTTTAAAGTTATGATACTGAAGATAAAAAGAACTTTTAAGAAAAATACATCAGAAGTTTATGTTTACAATACAAAAAGCACATTTAGCGTATTACTTTTTCTGTCTTGAAATAAATAATTTTAAGAATTTCGATATAAACGGACTCGTATTGTGATCTGGAAGATTTTATTTTCACAAAATGTAATAAAGTAAAACGAGATTTTATGACTGCCCACACACTTAAAGTTATATAAAAAATATTTAATATAAAACTATGAATATTTATTAGTTGTAAGTGTACACAATCGTGCATATACAGACATATTATATATTTTTAATATTAAGCAATTAAGTTACTATTATAGTTAATTGACGTTATTTTAATTTCCATTTGTGGTTATATATGGTATACATAAAACAATAGAAAATACAAAAAATATTGAATATAAAATTACATGAAATTTTAATTCAATTTTTAATATTACAATTTTAATTTTTCCTACAAAGAAGATATTAAAAACACATTTCGTATAAAAATGTCTTGATGATTGTTTAGTATTTTATAATATAACATTTTCAGCTGATAGTAGAACATAATTTTTTCGAATATATTTTGTATAATTTTGTTCAATATTACATATTGATACACGCACGCACGTACGCATACTCGTACATATTTTTGTATATACATTTTGTAATATACAAGACTTCACTTACTTACTTTTACACATAATGAAATATTTTTAATTAAAACAAAACATAAACAGTTTTTTTTATTAAATATTAAATGCTAGACAATTCAGTTAATAGTAATTAAGTTTTGTAATTTACAAATTGACTGCTTTTAGCGTTTATTTAAATTTTGTTACGGTAGATTCCATAAATACGAGTGATAATTTAACGGATTTATATAATAAAAATATGTTCTTTTTCATTAATAGTTGAATAGTGGCGCTATTAATCACTATATTCATTCTTTATTAATGCATATTCAGTGGATTAAAAAATGTTTTGATAGTATATTTAAGAAATCCTAAGAGTCACAATCAATACATTGAACAGCAAAAATTTTAGATAACAATATCAAATATTTAAGAGCCAAATAAGACAAGAACCTTAAAGAAAATGCAGTAGAATGTAGCAGGGGATATGTTCGAGATGTAAAAATGGAAAGAAGTAGGCTGTTTTAGAAGGACGAGTGAAGACGTGAGAGATAATGAGGAAAGTCAGGCGAAATTAATACATGAGTGAAGTGCAGTGCAGTGGAATTTCGTTGAAGGAAAATTAACGGAATTTCGAGTTTGCTTGAATGCTGTCTGAAGGCCTGTCGAGAAGAGTTTTGAAAGCACTGTTTGCTGATAGAGTGTTACAGTACAGTTAAAATTAATCCGGAATTATGAAGACTTTTGTATTCATTATTTACGTTTAATTAGAAAAATAACTTATTCGTGAATATTTTCTGACATCTTTTTCTTTTACTTTAAAATGACAAGTTTTATCATATTTGTTCTTGTAATAGTTGGCTTTCTAAGCAAATAAAGAGTTCTCAGTAGAAAAATAAGTCTGCTATGATTAAATTTCGATATGTATATTATTTAATAAAATCTAACTACACAGTTCAAATTGAATATCAGCTAAAGCAAGGAAATTTATATAAATAATTATAATATTATACAAATCGAATATTATTATATATTATTATGTCAAAAGATTTTCTTTTTTAATTTTTATATATCTATATTTATATCTCTATTGATGTGTATGTATTATACATCTATATTACTGTTAAACCTGCATATATGTGTGTATTTTTATATTACGAAATAATGAAAATTTACATTAGGTTTGTTAAGACATGTATATGAGAATATAGTATGCGTATGGATTGAATATCTGATAAATTTAATAGAACTATATATATATATTATATTTACAATTTAACGAAAAAACTTTTAAATAATGATCCAGCAAAAATTCTTTTCCATAATTTTGAAACTTAACAAAATTATTCTTAGTTTTTATCAATGAAAGTATAGGAAGTGAATAATTTCATAAGTTATTGTAACTAAATTATTCTTATTTAAACATAGTATAGAGTTAATTTTAAAAAACTATTACTTACTATCAATTAATAATGAATATTTAATTTATTTATATTTATTTACAATTTATTTTTATAAATAATTTATATTTATTATCTGCCATTCTATTATTGTTAAAGAGACCTATGTTAAAAGTTATATTGTATTTTATAAATGGAAATTTTATTACGTATATAAATGTATATTAAAGTGATATTATATTTTGAAATATTATATAAGTACTATTTTCACTAAAACAATTTTAATATCGTATACTCTGTCAATAGAATAATACAAACTTCCAAATTCAGTGAAATGATCTGTATGTAGTCAGGCATTCATAATTAGTTTCTTTTCATAAAAAATTTAATAAAATTTTAAAATTAGAGAAGCTGTTTATCAATTTTCCTGTAGCGTTAAGACACGAAAAAGTGAAAGATAATAGTAATGGATAGAAGAGTGAAAAATGCGTTTTTAAGAGGGAAAGCACACTATGACTTAAAGGCTTATACATGTTTATGTATTGTGACTAGAATAGTAGGTCGATGTCCGCCAAAGGCCAAGCTAGTGCACATACTTTATTTCATTCGAATGCCTTTTCCATTCGAAGCGAACGAACGCTGAGTAAAGCTATTAAGCTATGTAAGGAAGAATATTGAAAAGAAAAGCGTCTTTTGGAAAGAAGACGGAAGTTAAGGAGAAATTCTTTCAAAGTTATAAAAGTGAGATACGATTTCCTATGGATATTGCAATGTAAGTTTTTATTTTTGTACTAATCCTTAATATTTTTATAAACTAGCGAACCGTATTAATTCGGCATCAATTCATTTATAATGATTAAATAAGTATACATTTTTGCTCTCTACGTTCCATGTCGTAAAATTATAATGTAACGTATATAAATAATGTTTAAAATTTTTTTTTATATTTTCAGATATATGGCCAATAAAATATATAAACTAGAACATTTATAAGAGCCTTGATAAAACTTTAATCTTATAAGTATTTAATATTTAAACATTACGTTGAGAATATTCATTAGAAAAGAAAAAAAACGAGCATAATATTTTAAACGATTGCTTTCATTTTTACAAACTAGCATAATATACAATAGATTTTCTTTGCTAAAAATGCACACATAAATACAATGTGAAAATTTCTTATTCCTTACTTAAACCTTAAGTATGTTGTTGTAATTATATTGAATTTCAATTATTACTCAATATTAACATTCAATGTATATGTTTTTATTGGAGCTTGAGTTTGTAATTAATGATAAAATGACTTAAAGAACATATTAAGTATTGATTAATTTTCTTGAGACAGATTGAAAATTCATATTAAAATTATTCATATTGAAAATAATTTAATATATTCTCTAAAAATGTATTAAAAGACTACAAGAAAGATAAATTTGCGCTAGAATCCCAATTATAGATATGAGTAATAGTGCATTAAATTATGGAAAATAAGAATTTCAAATATAAGAAGCTTGTTGCATTTTCGAGAAAGTTAAAACGAAATCGGAGTATAAGTACGAGGAACTAATACATCTAAGTAACGTAAAATTTTGGAAAACTTTATGCTTTTAAGAGGATACCAATATTTTTTAATCTTTTTTCCAGGACGCCTAATAGCAAGATTGGCTTTGCTCGATCGTTAATATTGTGCTCGATTAACCTACTTTACACACCTCTTCACCCTTCATCATTCATGTGAGATTAATTCCTACAAGACTAAATTAATAACACGACTAACTCTCCGAAAATACTGGCTTCTAATCTTAGAATTTCTTCTAAAGTAAAAAGGGAAATCTTTTGGGTCCACCGGACCGATGTCGATATTTCATTGCAGAACCCTAATGGTCAATGAAGTTTAATTCATATAATATTATATGGGAACGTCCATTTATATTTATATAAATTTATATAACGATAAATATAATGATGATAAATATTTTCTAACTTATTATTTGAATTGATATATCTATATGTAGATTATAATATTGTAGGTGTTTTAAAAATTAATTTAGTTCGAAATATATTGGCTCTGTGGTGTAAGCGTTATTAATTTTTATTGGCATACAAATTTTTTTTTTAAATCTAAACACACACATACACACACACACAGACACACACACACACACACACACACACACACGTATTTGACACACGAAATTTTTTAAATAAGTTCGTACCTGAATAACAAGTCTTAAATGCATTTTTACAAAATCTTACAATTCAAATAAATTTCACATTGAGTGATTTTCCATGATGTATTATAAAATTAATATAAATATATTAACAAAATTATCTTTAAATCTATAATTATAAAAAAGAATAAGGTTATCGAGGAACAAAAAAACTTCGTATTTGTCCTTCATATAGTTAATCTTTTTAATTATATAACTATTATAATTGATTGAGAAAAATGATTTTGTAGTTTTATGAAAAAAAGAGTATTCTATGCAGAGATTTATGTCTTTAATTTTTTTTTTTGTTCTATCCCTTTTAGATGGAAAATCCATCAAGTTAAGAAAAATAAGGATATTGTTAATAAATGTTTATAAATTGCAGATAATAGAATAAATAAAAATAAATATTCATATATTACACGAAGTACATTAGTAAGATAAAGTAGAATAATTCTTATGAAGTCATCGTTTTTCCTGATGAGACGTGTTGTTCGTAATTGCTAAACAAATTTTCTATATATATATTTACGGCAAACTTCAATGTAAAAGTAACAAGAGGAAAAGTAGTATTCGTGTAACCTATTTAACGTTAGCTTAGCATTTGTGGTGATGATATATTATTCGTATTATACCGCACGCAATGTAAGTCGTTGATTTGTATTTTTAATGACTACTCACATGATCCTCATATCTCACTAACACAGACCCTCAAGCCTATGCGAATAAAATATGTATTTACTGTGTTAAAGCTGATATTGTACCTGGCTATTTTACTATTTAGGACAGTAAAATAGAGATGCATTTTTATAATCGATAAGTAACTAAATTAAATTATTCTAGTATATTAAAGATCAATTTGCTTAACTGTGACGATCAATTTTAATAAATCAATTGTCATTAAATTAATATTTCTGGCTATTTACCTTTTATAGAATATATATTTTGTCGATTTGGCGTAAATTGAGAATAACTGGAAAGTTGGAATAAATACGAAACAGCAAAATATATGAAGAATTTTTTGCCAAGTCAAAAGTTCATTCATATTCATATATATAGACAATTGGCTTTGTCATCTTAAAATTTATTTATACTAATACTTATTGCTAAAGTAGATTTGGATTTTACAATTTTACATAAATTTAACATACGAGAAGCATTTATTTATTCATTAAAAATAATAATTGTTAATCAATAGAAATGTCTGTATTTTTCTTAAAGCGATGTAATTATACCTCATTCTTGTTTAATATATTAAATAACTATTATTTATTCTATTAGCAACAGGGAATTTGTGATATAGGTCTTTTATTCTCAAGAGTCATTACGAAATATAAATTTTCAAAATAAGTTCGATAGAGCATTATTACTTTTAATTAATCTATATGATAGATACATTTTTTTATAATTACAATTGTATTTCTTTATGACGAAATAAATAAACGCTAAATAAATAATATAATAGGTTGTATTAATATTTCGTTTCTCTACTACATAAAAGACGAAAGATATTATTATTGCCAACATTTAAATAACAGCTTTGAAAAATATGGAAATTATTTTAAATACCTTGAACGGTAGTACTATCAAAGTATAATATGATTCGATTTATTTTTCTTAATGCCATTATAATTAATTAATGCAATGATCGCATGATACAACGTCAGTTTGAAAATTATGAAGCAAGGAAAATATTTTTTGAACGGTATAGTGGCAACTCTGACAATACCGGTGAATGAAACATGCGACATATAATAAATTAGAGACAATTTCGTTTGTACGTTTTATTAATATAAATGATATAAAGCTAATCCATGTAAAACTTACGCCGCGTGTGCGAAGGTCATGCGATTCGTGGCTGGCATGAAGACGGCGGTGGCCGCGAGGAAGGTGAAGCTCCAGGACATCGCGCACGAGGATCTCATCTCGTCGGCTGACAAAGGCTAGGAGCCGCTGCAGGACTCGAAGTGAGTTCACTGCAGCTGTGGGACTCTGATTCTCCTTTTTTTTTTGACTCGCTGTCGAGGCGAAAACCCAATGACCTTCGTATTACGATATTCACCTACCGCCTGCACGAACGATTACGCACTCCTTTATTCTTACCTTTTGATTTATCGTGCAGAAAAACAAATATAAAAAAAAAAAAACAAAAAAAAACGGACTCTCAGCCGACTCGTCTGTTTACCCTCCCCACGCGCACTATTTATATACGGATTGTTGTCTTATATCTCCGAGTAACTTATTCACTATATAACTTATCTGTGATATAAAGAGTCTGGGCATATAAATCCTTTGTCTTATATTATCACACCTTTACATGCCTCCGCGCTATATGTGTATACTTTATACGTAATGCGCTAAACAACAAACCGTGCACCTCGCGAAAACTTGGTTTGTCCTTAATATTGAGTTCTATTATTCTATTGGGCTGTGTCAGCCGTTGGTATATATCACCCTCTCTTTCCTTATCACTGACACTGATTTGCGAAAGAGAGAAAAGGAGGTGCAGAGTCGAACTCGGCTACGCCGGTTTCGGTTTGGCAGTGCTGCCTCCTCTTTTTGCTTCCACCACTGCTACAGTCGCCGACACGGCCGCCGCTGCTGCCGCCGCCGCCGCCGCCGCAACTGCTGCTACAGCTACTGCTACCGCTGCTACTGCTGCTGATACTGATGCTGATGCTGATTCTGATTCTGATGCTGATGCTGATGCTGATGCTGATGCAATGCCGATGTTAACGCTGATGCCGATGCTGCTTCTACCGCTACTTCTGTTACTCTCCGTATTTCTCGTCTTCTTTCTATTTCACGTCCTCGATCCTCATTGCTTGTCGCATGTAGGAAGAGGACCGCGCGTCTCCTGGGGGAGTTATAGAGGAAAATCGAATTCTCGCGAACACAATGCTTATGATAGAGGAAAGCTAGCAGTAGTACAGATACACTCAAAGGTTAAAAGATCAATTGAAAGCAGCATAAACAGCGATTAATTCATAAAATAATTGCAATGACATTACAGAGGGCGCAAGACGAGAAGTTAAGACGGAAGTATTTCAGTTGAGGTCATAATACGACATATATGGAAAAAGATCTTTCACGTGGATTTGACTACTTAAATGAAAATTATTACAAAGATTATAGAAATGTGCGATGTAGGTGATGCACTCACTCAGCGAACAGAAATAGAAATAAAAAGTACGAGAATGCACTTACAGTTAATGAATACAGCAAAAAGAACTATTTAAGATAGCGGGTGAACAGAGGGATATATATATATATAAATAGGTAGAGAGAGAGGCTGGGGGTGGCAGAGAGTGGTAGAGACAGAGAGAGAGAGAGAGAGAGAGAGAGAGAGAGAGAGAGAGAGAGAGAGAGAGAGAGAGAGAGAGAGAGAGAGAGAGAAGGGGGTGGGAGGGTTGATATATATATATATAAATAGGTAGAGAGAGAGGCTGGGGGTGGCAGAGAGTGGTAGAGGGAGAGAGAGAGAGAGAGAGAGAGAGAGAGGGGGGGGGGGGCAGAGAGTGGTAGAGAGAGAGAGAGAGAGAGAGAGAGAGAGAGAGAGAAGGGGGTGGGAGGGTTGAAGAGATAGGTAGAAAGAGGTAGATAGATAGACAGAGAGAGATAGAGAGATAGAGAGAGAGAGAGAGAGAGAGAGAGAGAGTGTGTGTGTTTTAAAAAAAGCAAGGAAGGACCTGGAAGCCTCTCGGAGAGCAGGGAGCTAGGCGAGTGTCTGCGTATGCGAATTATGTAGCTGACGCGTGTACTGTCGGTCGGGATTCGTGTGGGGTCGCGGTATCGGCCTGTTCCTCCTCCCTTGTGGCACGGCGTGATACAGCAGAGGCTCCGGGTCCTCTTCCTACGAAGACGGCGTCGCGAGCACGAGGAGCTCGGCTTTGCTCGTTATCGTCTGGGGCCGCAGCATCCCCTTCGGCAGATTCCACGTCGTCGTCTCAGCGCTGCCGGGTAACGAGAACAACATACTCGCTCGGACTGTTCCGGGGGCTGTTTCGTTGGAGGCTGATACGACCAGGCAGCACCTCCTCGGGTCCGAGGACGGCAGCCCACGGGCGAGCTGCTTCGAGGCGCGAACTTGCTGTTGGGCTCCTGAAACGCTGCGGGCCCTCGCTACCACACTGGACATCTCCTCACGGGACGGTCGCACCCGCGCAAATCCGCGCTCGGGAGTGGCGCTCGACGCTCTGCGCCCGGAACAGGGAGGCGCGCGCAGGCGCTACCCCACCTCGAGCCATCGACGGATTTGCCCTCTCCTTTCATTGTTGCTGTTGCTGCTACTGCTACTGCTGCTGCTGCTGCTGCTGCTGCTGCTTTTGCTGTTGCTATTGCTGCTGCTGTTGCTGCTGCTGTTGCTGCTGCTGCTGCTGCCGCCGCCGCCGCTGCCGCGAATGCTACCGCTATCCCTGCGTGCAACCCTCGGGGGTCTATTGCCCTTTATTTTTTGCAGTCCATAGTACGCGATTTCCCTGCCGGATGCCTCTTCTCCAACCTCCCTCAATTGAGTTACTCGAATGTCGGTTCTCTCCCGCTGTGCTGCTCACGGACCGATATTCACGTGCATCTCTTTTTCTCTTTGGGGTGCACTGGGCTACGAGAGCAGAGTAGTTATCGCCCGCTCGACCGGCGTCTATGCTTAAGGCCTATGTAACCGCCCATAAAGCCGTGGTAGGGAGATGGCCTACTGCTGGCTGACTCGCACTACTGATCCGTAAGTTGAATGAGCTACTGGCGAGTAACATATACCATTATATACTCGTATTGTGGAAAACTCGTCGTTTTGACAGATAATGCACATGCAATTGGAGAAGACAGGTCGAACGAAGGGACAAGATAACTACGAATAGCCGTGGCGATCGATTTCCCTATGCTTCCTGGCCATGATCGATACTAATTTATTCGATATTTGAGCTGGACCTTCGATTTCAATCCGATGAAATTATGGACGCTTCGTAGTTTAGTGGATAATTACAATATACGAATAGATAACAATTTATAATGGCCTATTACATTCATAATTTCATGCGTAAATGTAGAAAAGTATTGGACTCGTGTAAAGATATATTACGAAGAAAGCATCCGCGTAACGTCAGGGAAGTCAATGTGAAGCCTGAAAGATATTCATAAACGATATAATAATAATTATCCAAGGATGTTTTGAGATTGTGCAATTAAAATGTTGTTTTGTGTACCGAAGATAAGCTTATCTTACAAAGAATATATCTTGTTTTATTCAAACAAAAACTAAAAGAAGAATACTTAATATTGTTAAGTGTAACAATATAGTGATAAATAATTATATGAAAAAATGCCTATAAATATTAAATGAAAGTGTAATTCTATGATAATTTAATTCTTAAAAACTTTACTGTAATTATAGCTTTTGTGAGTAATAAACATTATTTACGAAATTGTGAAGTGTATGAGTTATCAATTTCAACAAATAAATATTTATGATAAGTCAGTTTAGTTGTCGATAGAAAGATGTACGTCTTCAAAGCCGTATTTTTTAAATTAAAACGTAATTTTTAAATACATTGTTATAAATTTTCATAGAATACGTGCATTTACATTTTCATAGTTCTTTTTATATTTCTTCGTATAAAATTAAAAATCAATATAAATTAATATAAACGGAGGCATATAAAAAATATTTTAGTTTAATATATTTAAACTATATAAAAATAAACTGGTTAATTAAAAAACATTTATTGTAAGAGTACATGTAATCGCGACTACAATTATTTCTCGATATATCTCGATATATCTACTATTTTAAAAATTATTCTATCATTCATGTTCAGCCAAACATAAAACTTATTTATTTTAAAACGAATGAAATGATTATCAATAATACAGCAGTTAAAATTTATATATTAAGTTTCATATAAATCTACAATCAAATAATAATTTTGTAATAGAATAAAGAGATTATTTTGAAATAGCTATTAATATTTATACTTTTTTGATTTTATAACATTGGCTTCAATTTACCGCTATTTATTATTTACTATTGAAAATCAATACAAGTTTTATTAATACTTATTGGTTAGAATATTATCGATTTAAATTTCTATTTACGTATGCTATATCCTAATATATACAAGAGACTTTAAACAAAGAAATTTTCTAATAAAATATAGAATTGTACGAAAGTAAAATATGTTTACACATACATTTTATGTAAAACGCTATTTTGGAAATTCAATTTTCGATAAAGTATTTTAATTATTTAGAAATATGTTTATATGTATTATCCTTATATAATTACATTGAATTATTTATATAATTTTTTAAATATGGAACCACTTCCTTTGAATAGAATGGTTTAAAAAAAAAATGAATATCATCAACATTACATGCATATTATTAATCATTTAAAAATTAATTCTTGATACATACTTAAATTATTTAATTAATTACTTAATTAATTACTTAAAATTATAAATAATCTTTGTATTAAAATTGAAGACAAATATTATTATAACATGTAAAGTTATATTGTTGTAAATGTTAAATTAATTGTTTATAAAGAAGTTTTATTGTAATTAACTATTAAAATTTTTATAATAAAATTATGCAAATTATAAATAATTCCTACAATAATATTATTTAATTATTTTATATTCTACAGTAGGATCAAGCTAAGGACGTTAATTTCTTGAATATTATTCAGCATTGGTCTTATTATTTTAGAAATAATAAATAGATAAAGAATTATTAATAATATCGGACTTGTTATTGAATAAAGGATTACTTTTATATTTGTCATATACTTTAATAGCTTTCATAGATTTATAAACATTGAATTTTTTATTTTTAATTAAAAATTGATTGTTTGACAGCTATAATTTTTTGTAAATGGAATAATGATAGTATTAGGAAACACCAATAAATATTGAAAATTTAAAAAATCTATAATTAATATATGAATTATCATATCCGAATCTGTATATATATATATATATATATATATACATATATGTATATATATATGCACGTATAAAATTACAGATTCGGATATGATAATAAAAGCTAAGCAATTTAGTCAACATTCGTTCGATTTATATTATAACAAATTCAATTTTTCCTGAATTAAGTGTTCTCCCATTAATAATTTTAAAATTCGCGTATTTCTGAATATATAATGCAATCAGCGATGTATGTTAATTCCTTTAATTCATCAAGTATTTTCCATTTATAAATTTTTGACAACATTTGAAATGGTAAGAAAAGATAACACGAAGTAACGAGATTTGTCGCAAATTCTATACCAAGTCTTTTGCCTCTCAAGTTCGCCTTTCGCGACGAAGATAACAAAAGAAAGAGGAAAAAGGAAAAAGTCCTAACGGCGTATGAATGTAAAATTCCCCTTGGCTTCCTCCTTCATTTTTCCAAAACAGTAGCGCCGCACTCAAGTGCAACTTACTCCACAGCCTCACCTTCTGCATCACGAGGTTGACTTGGCCCGCATTTCGCTCTCTTCATCTTTTCTGAATGACGAGGTTCCATAAAGTCGGATAGTTGGCCTTACGGCGTTCAGAAGCTAGGCGGTGCTTAATTAGTGTTGCAGTTGGTTTTACTCTATCAGCTTTACGGAATGGATAATGTCGGCAAGAATTCAGGGAAAGCGCATAATTATACATCACCGGTGTTGGTTACTCCTGCATAAGTGTGCGTTAAACTTGATGCTTAATTATTTACATTGAAAATTATCATATAAAAAATAAAATTCGCTTAACCCCGGTCTTTTGTATATAATTAATCGCTGAATTAATCCTTTCATTACCCGCAGTTTCCTGTTGAGCGAAAGTACCGTTTTTGTTAAATTAGTTATGAGCTCATTTATTTAGTTCCCTAATTTAATGTGCTTTCATAATTAACCGTAAAAATTGCGAATGTAGATCTGAATCTCAAATTAAATAAATGAATTCTGATCAAATAATAAATAAGATTTTCTGTACAAAAGTTATTTATTGTATAAAATCTCAATTAAAAATTTTGGATTCGCTCAGACGATTGGGTAGCCGAGGGCTTTATATTTGCTTTCTGTAAGCGATGAAATTAATTTCTCATAATATGAAAAAAAAAAAAAAAATTCCATAATACGATCATTTTTTAATATTACACTCAAAATCCGACTAGACCTTATCTAAGATTACAAAAGCACACATACGCAAACACCTCATGCACTCACACACATTTGTATTGAGACACACATTTATTATTTAATCAAGTTTGTAATAATGTGTAAATTATTTCATTTTCATTAGTTAATTATAATTAATAATTATCATTAGGCTACTGAGAATTGAAAATATATCTGCTTGTCATTTGATGTAATGATGTAATAAAACAATAATGACTGCGAAATATATTTTAGAAATATAGGAGTTCTTGTTATTTGTTTACAGTCATTTGTATTTTATTTATGGTAATTTAATATATATAATAGAAAAGTATGTCTAAATAAATAAATACGATAAAATTAATAATATTGCCATTAAGTCGTATAAATTTCAATAAACGAAATATTTTTCATTACTTTTTAATAAAAAAAATAATTAGTAAGTTACATTGATACGTAGTAATAATTTTTATAGGGCAAATTGTACTGAAAATCTAACCGCTGAAATATTGATTTTATATATTGATTTATAGTGAAAAATTCAAGTATCTTGAAAGATAATAAATTTAATAATTTTAGAAAGAAATTATGTGGTAAAATTTTATGACATATTTTAACAAAAACTGCTTACGTTTATAGTTGATTTACAAAGTTCCGATGCCAAAGAAAATACTAAATGTATAATTAATATATTTCATTCGACTTTTTATAATACGTATTCATATTAGTTAATATTATGGTTATACACTATTAAAAATAGCTATTGAAATCTGGATTACCTTTTTTGTAATTCATATGGCAAATAAATTCATTGATTTTTAGCATTATTTTTGTAAATATTTGGAAATAAATAAAAAATGAAAAAAATTTTGATAAAGCATGTACAGATTTATCTATATTTAAAATTATCAAAAGAATCATGATTATAATTATATTCCGTTATTATCACGAGACTATATTATTTATATTCGATAACAAAGTATCACTTTGTACATTAAAAAAGAAAAAAAAATTATATTTCATCAAATTAATCGTTTAAAAATATTTAACAAAATATAAATGTTTATTTTAAGATTCATATTGTCAAATTTCAAAAATTTAAAAAATTTTGTTTTTTAATATACGTTTGAAAATATGTTGACATAGTCAATACAATTAAAACTATTGATTATATATTTTGTAAAGTATAACAAAGTATAATTAAATAGATTTGAACGAAATGGATGAGACTTAAATTTATATTCACGTACACTCGAGTTTTATCTTTTAAATATGGTATTCTAATATGTGAAATGTCGTATTGAATATTTTGCGTTGATACTTGGTTGTTCATTTTTTGCAATATTCTGTTTTCTAACATTTATACAAAATCAATAATTTAATTTGCATATTTTATTGATATGAAGATATATTTAATTTTTCGTACTAATTTAATAATTTTATGAAATTGAGGATGTTGATGAGATAAAGGAAAAGCATAAAGTTTCTTTACGTTTTCAAAAGTTAAAAACGTATTTTATTGATATTATGTAATAATATGTAAATATCATTTACACTTTAAAATAATTTAATTTAATGTATACTTTCATTTATTAAATTTAAATTATTTTATGTTAATTGTTTGCGTGAAAAATATGCTATATCATCTCTATTATCGTATTTACGAGATTTATTCACGATTTAATTTTCCCTTTTTTTTCTCTTTTTTTAATAAAAGTATTCTTCTCTAAGCTTCTTGATTTCTCTATAATGCTCTATCTCCTCTATCTTTCTCACTTTACACGGATGGGTCTATTTCACATGTTTTTTTTTGTTTATATCTCATTTAATTTTATTTATAATGATATTTACGTTTTAAACGCTTAGCTATTCAGTTAGTTTTGTATTTTTAAACGCATTAACAATGTTATCTCAGTTTAGTAAATGCATTCAATTTCAAAATAATTTAATGTTTACATTTACAATTGAAAATAATTTTAAATATTTAATTAAAATTATGCTAATTAAGTTAAGAGAACATCAATGAGATTTTCTCTTTTTTTATAATATTTGAAATAATGTTTTTTTCTCACTTAATATTTAATTACGAAAATTATATATACCAACAGGATAAAGGATAAATAATTTATATTTTACTTACTATTTAATTTTTTCTACTCATTTGTATACATATGATTGGTTATTATTACTATTATTATTATTATTATTATTATTATTATTATTATTATTATTATGTTCAAAATTAATTGGATAACATTTTATTCAGTTTAGTGCAAATTCTGAAATTACAAAAATAATAGAACAATAGAAAGAAAAAAAGATATCCGAAATAAAATAAAGAATATATATTCACGGGTTAATCTAGCCAGGCATTAAGATAGTTTTTCTATTACTAAAAATACTGTGTACGATAAGGAAACGAAATAGGATTCATATGTAAATAGTAATCAATGATTCCTAAAAGTCTTTTATGAGACAGTGTTTTCTCATTTTTTGCTTGTGAAATATCAAGATAAGACGATGATTATTAAAGTTAAATTTATTTAATTGTTAGTAGCTTTATTTAACTTGACGTAATAAAAGTTTTATGCTTAGTTAAAAAGTTTACGCTTAATAATTCTGTATGAGCTAATATATAATTTCAATTTTAGTAAACATATAAGTTTCACGCGCACATGCATGCAAATAGAAATGCAAAATAAAATTAGACGAATAAAATCTTAATAATTCAATATTTTATATATATATATATATATATATATATATGTTTTAATGATTACATTTCTACGTTTGATTTTTTCTTCCATATCTTATTAGATTTTTAACGATGAAATTATGTTGTTACAGTTTAAAAAACAAATTTTTTCATATAATTCTTTAAAACATAATGGTTCTAGAGAAGTATATTCTATTAAATTTATTCTATTAAATTTACTTAATAAAACAACTCAAAAGTCACTATAATAATAATTTCTTTTTGGTTATATATATTTTTAGCTCGTGTAGTAAAAAATCGGCTAATTTTATATCCAAGTTCGAAATTGTAAGAGAAATTTAAATAAAATATTTTTAAAACTATGAAACGTTAAAAAAAAAAATCGCAAAATTTGTTTGGTATCGTGTCAGTGACTTTTTTACTATCTTATTAAAGGGTGGAAAACATTTTCTGTCACTTTAGTCATTATTCTGGCATGTTGTATTAACGGAGGGTAGAGGATTATTTAGTATCAGGAATTATTTATAGAAAGAAAAATGAGTGACGTCCTTCGTTTGAACAGGGGACTTTCTTCCAGATTAAATGAGGCAATATGGAGAAGTTAAAAGAACTTTGCTCGAGAAGGGGAATTTCTTCTTAACCAAGTAACTAGAAATGGAAGGATATCCTTTTCTTTCAAGGCATATATCGCTTGTTGAAGAGAACTTTTTCTCAATTGGAACAACACTACATTGAATGATTATATCAGATTTTATATAAAATCTAAAATCTAAAACTAGATTGACTCAAATGACTGACAAATAAAATATTAATATTTTGTAATTAAAACTTAATTTAATACTGTACGAGAGTGCTGATTATATTTAAATGAAAATTATGCTCTAAATTGTACTGTAATACACGTAAATTTTATAATATTTTTTAATTTGGATTGTAGTAAAATTTCTGAAAAAATATTAGAATAATAGTGTAGAAATAAGTGTAAGAGTATTTTAGAAATACAGAATAATTGTATGATAATTTACGGGAATAAAATTTTTCAAGTATTCTAAAAACTTATGGATATATCGAAAAATCAAAGATATTTGTCTTATAACAGCGATTCATAGTCCGTTGCTCAATTAATTACCATTAATTCATCAAATCTGATAATGACTAATGATTTAAGATATTTTGTTCAGACACATAATAATTATCATTCAGAAATTTTGTATTATTCGTGATTTTATTTTTTATTTTATTTTATGATTTGATTACATTGTATCAAATGCATATAATTCGGATGAACACACTTTTAGCAATTTATCCATTAATTTCATTTTAATTCAATTCGTATATTTAACAAAGTGAAAAAAATTTGATCCATCCAGTATAACGGATATATTGCAAATAGAGAAGAGTCAGTGGCTGATCTGCCCACTTGATAGGAATAGAAATTCCTGTGCGGTGACACTTTCCTATTATGGACTCGATGACTCGTAATGCAGTTAGGAACACGCGAGGCAGTGATATCTTGTTGGCAATTACATTGCTTGTTAAACGTTTACCAAGAGCTAACATTCCCTGCGACGTTGTCGCTCAATCTAATTAATGGGCAGAAAATTTTGATAAATTCAAGTGTAAGCGATACAGGCGAAGAAATAATTTTTATCAAACGATACTTGTAATAATCATTAGTGTATTAATTGACACGTATTCGCCGATTATTAGTATCATTTATATATACATAAGCCATATTAGTATCTGTTTAATGTAGGAGATGTTTAATTTATAATAACAACTGTGAATAAGAAGTTACGTTGTCCTTAAATTAATTGAAATTTATCATCATATATTATATTATGATCATTTGTACTTAGGCGCACTTATATACTTAAATTACGAAAAGTAAGGATAAGTTTTTTTATTTCCAAGTATAGTCTGATATTATAGTAATGCCTTAATATGTAAATATTATACTAATGTAATCGATGTAATTCAAAAGTTTATTATTTATGTTCGTTCTGCTTGGCTATATAATACGATTCAAACCAAATGTCTAAATTAAAAATACACGAATGGAATATATTTGTAGTTTTATCAATTATAATCTTTATCATCTAAATGGATGTTCCTTTTAAAACATATTTTTCTATATAGAATGATTTTGAATAGAAATTGTACGGGTAAAGCAATTGTGTAAATAATAATAGCGATTGGCATTTATTAATATTCTTTTTTGTATATATTTTATTAGTAAAGTAGAAGTTCTTGGGCAGAATTACCTATTTAACATGGAATTCAGTGATGTTCCTTTTACTTTTTTCTTTCGTTTCCATAATAAGATCCACAATAAGTCCCTGACAAACATGTTTCTTTTCCTCTTCAAATACATTCCCATAGGCAACGTATGCACTCGGCCATAAGCAATAGCGAAGAAGCATATATATGTGCACGCACACCCTCGCAAACGCCCAATCTTAAATATGCAGATATAGCACGTACATATACATAGGTACTTACTTATAATTTCATAATACTATTTCAATTTTCTAATTCAAATATGTCTCGATTCTATAAAAGAAATTTAATATTTGCATATTTCAATTTCTCAAAATACATTATATACCTGACAAACATTGCTTACAATTTTTTGTTTATTTATATGTCTATGCAACAATCGAACAAGCTCTATTTATATTTATGAATTCAGACTGAAAATGATTTATTTGTAAATAATGTAATATCTATCATTGAATAAAGATATTTCTTCTCGCTATTTCATTCAATACGATTAATAATAGTATACAGTAAAAATATTTATTTATGTTTTAAAAATATATTTAAGTATTATAAATAGATATGGTTATGTAAATATAACCATACGAATAGAGAAAATAAAATATTTATATGATGAAGAAGGGAAAAGGAAAACATAATATTAATATAGCAATAATTGTTTTAAGTCATGTCAGTTGCTTCAAATATATTGATAATTAAGCAATAATATAAAACTTATTTCCATTTTTCTTCATATTATGCATATCGTTGTCTTATTATTTGATTTAATCTTACGTTTGTGTGATGAAATTCACTTGAACGAAGAAGGTTATGTGAATGTAGTGAGAGTAAAGTTGAGAGAAAAGAATCATGAGGTAAAAATAATTTTTTTTCTAGAGTCCTCTTCGTAATGCATTTTTACTATTCATTCTATACAATATTATTTATAAATTTGCTACATGAATATTTGAAATATCGATGTATTTTTTAAGAACGGTCGTTGTTACAAAATTATTCTATATTTTATGCGTTGAATTGAAAAATAATATTGTATAATTCTGTACCGTCGTTTTCAATTTTGTTTCTTATTCTATTTAGATGATAATCGATTGATGCTAAAAAGTAATTGATAAATTCGGTTTCAGCAGGTAATATTAATCAAAGTTTAGTTTCATTGCTATAAATATTATATTTAATATTAATGTACATTATTTTTTAAATATATTTTGTTCGGAGTTCAAAAAATATGTAACTAATTTCTTGAATTTTGTTTTCATTACATTCTACAACATACATAAAAATTAACGTCTATAATTTTTTACTTAAATTTAATAGTTAATATGCACTATCTAATGGTATAATAATATATAGTCTGCTAGAAAATTATGTATTTATATTTACTTCTGTAAAAACATTGTTATTTCTTAAAAATAGGTGTAACGAAACTTTTTTCTTTTCCTTTAGACAAAGATTGAGTTTGATTATTTATTTATATATGTATATATATATATATATATATATATATATATATATATATATATATATATATTCTAATAAATATTATAAGAAACTTACATCTAACATCAATAATTTTTTTATTTTTTATATTCTTTTTAATACAATTTTATAAGATTCTCTAATTTAGATTAGTTGATAATGAAACAGTCAATATATTATTTGTGTAGTATTAATTATATGTTTAATAATTTCTGTATTCATTTTTCATTTTTTTGTTACAACATTATATAAAAGTTTTTCTCCGACTGGTTACATATATTTTTGAAAATATTTTAACATTTTCCTTCATCCAGTTGTATATTTATAAACATTATACTATTAAATTCTTACAATATTTTTTAGTGCGTCATAAATATTCTTTTATTTAAATAATTGTATATTATTTATATTAATGCGCTGCTATGCAATTAAGATAATTTCTTGAGAAAATTTACTTAAAAATATATCGCCAAACATGAAAAGAAGTTTAGTTTGTGTTGCTTATAATTTTTATAAGCTTCTAAAACTTTACTTATTTATTATATGATCTTATAATAAAGTGTTCAAAGGTACGGAAACATTAAATTAAAAAATTCAGTTTAAAGTATAAGTAGCAAGTGTTAATCGATCGATTTAGAATAATTTTATATTCTTATTAGAGGGAAAAAGTTATTAAAGAAATTATTACTGGTTTTCTCTCTATAGAATATAATTTTATTTCATATTTATAAGGGATAAAATGAGTTAGTAGAGGGTCAAAAAACTATTATTATTAAATATACAGGATTTGAAGGTATAAATTTGAATTGATTTTTAGAATATCTTTTATAAGTAAGAATGTTAAGAATATTGTTAATATTATCGAAACTTGAAGAAATCAAATGGAAAACATTATTCTTTCAACCATTTTATTAATAAATTCTAAGCTATTATCCAGACATTGTTGACATATTAAAGTTTTTAATTTAATGTTCTGATTCATTATGTATAATTATTTTCGATCCAATGAGTCTTTTACTATAATGAATATTTTTAATAATGTATACGTGAAAATGCTGATGGTCCTTACCTTGAATAAACCTTGAAAAAACGAAGAAATGGTATATTACTTGCTAATCTGAAAATTTAAATAATGGCGTGGCGTTAACTATAGTTGGTTATCTACAAAATATTATATTGTTTCGAAACGAGATTGTCATTGTTATTATCCATGTAAAGTAAATTATTGTCACGGGATTATTTTAAGGATTCAGTTCATTATAAAATTACCATATTAGATCTACCATGTAGCTATGGATATATATATATATATATATATATATATATATATATAATACGTATTCTTCGAAAAAATGTAATAATGTCGTTAAATTATTATTCTCGTACATTATAAATACTATATATTTATATTTATAAATGTATATGAAATTGGATCTATCAGTATAGGAATGAACAATTTTATAGGAATATCTACTTCATTAAGATTAATTACACGAGGCAGCATACATCGTCTTAAAATAGTATTTAATAGAAGAATTAATTTTATTATAATATTTCACTTAATATTTTATTAGCATTATTTAATCTAGATTTTCTAATATATAAAATAGTTCGAGTATGAAAAGTATTAGTACTTGTATGAATCTATTTGAAATTAATTAATGCAATTTTGTACCTTTACTTTTGCAATTTAAAAGTGATTTTGTGTTAAAGCATATTATATAAAACAATTGAATCATATTTTTAATATATTTTTTATGCAATAAATATCGAAAGATTACAAAACGGAATCGAATGCAAATTTCTAATATAATTATTAATATACATTTATTAATATCAACTTTTAAAACTTTTTGTTGTTTCTCTCTATTAAATGTAAGAATTGGATTGAATATTGAAAGAAAAATAAGAATAACGTAGAATATAAATAAATCTATCAATAAATTAATAAGATGAATGTTGTAACAAACGTGAGATCATTTATAAACAAATTATAATTTATATTTGCATATTTGCTTTGAATGGTATATATTTTCAGATATTGGTTACGATTTCGAACATATATTAAGTTTCTCTATCGATTCCTAATTATATTGAATCACTATTTCTTTTCTCATCTACCATAATAATTGATTCCATTGTAATTTTTTTTCATTTTTTTTCACATTTGTCAAGTTTTATGAATATTTTCAGCGAGAAAGAATTTAACTCTTGCTGCTTGTAATTTCAGAAATTTTCATCAAGTTATTATTATATCAATAATCGATTATACAATACATATTTTAGTTACAAATAGAGTACTAATAAAAATATAGTATTAAATGATAATTAAATAATAATTTTAACAAAGACATTCAAAATATTCTAAAATTGTATATAATATATTTAGAAATTGATAAAGACAAATATTTTTTACCATATAAGAATCTAGAACTCTATGTAAAAAAAAAGAAAATCAATTACAGTCTGTAATTCCTTATTTTCGGCTGTTTTTTTTATACTTAATAGATTTAGAGCTTTTTACTTTACATTGAATTCATATTTTTCCCTAAATACATTTACAGTATATTAACACTACAAGTTACTAATTGTATAAAGATATTCAAATCATCTAATACAGTTATAATAATTTATTTCAAATATTTCATAATACAATAGATAATGTTTATTTTAAGATTATAAAATAAAGCTTTCGACTTGTGAATTTTCCATAGATACGAATCAGCTATGAGTATACAAATTATGTACAAAAAGTTCATTGGCGAGATTATAGATCGAATCCTACTACAAAAATATTACGAAACAGTTTCAGGAACATAAGAATTACACATAATGATTCTGTGTACAATAATACTTTGTGATATAATTATTTGTAAAAATATTTAATATTTTGTAATTACATTATTGTAAATATTTCAAGTAGGTGAACTTATATAGTGCTATTTGAAAATTAAAAATTTCTAATAATTTTACAATATATGAAGAGCTAACGTAAAAAGTTATTTATGAGTTTAATGATAAATTTCATATCCAAGTATTTCTGTTGTCAATTAATCAGTTTATTTTATAAAGTTCTATAAAGGAAATCAATCCAGAAATTTTCGTAATAATATAAAGTATAATTAATGTTTATAAAAATTAAAAATAGAATTTAAAAATAATTAAAAAATTAGATTATAAAATCTATTCATAAATTACTGTAATCATTAAAATTTCTAATATTGACTGAATTTTGAATGCAATGTTAAGAAAATAATATTTTAGAGTCGAGCTTATGTATCATAAACTGTTAATTCTTAGAAAAATTTTAATAAAGAATTTTACTTATAAAAACTATATAAAAGTATATTTATAATTATGGAATGAAGAATTCTTTAGTTTATGAACAATTTTAAAGTTTATTGATTTATAACTAATAATATTAATATATATATATATATATATATATATATATATATATATAAAGTGAAGTAATAAGTAAAATGATACAAAAATGTTTATTCGGCGTATGAATTATTTAAATAAAGTAGAAACAACATAATGAAGTATTATTATAGAGAGCGAAAAATATTGTCCTTTTAATTAAGTAATGAATCTTTATGCTTTTAATATCAGTAAAAATTGTAATTTGCTACAAATATTTACATTCACCATTATATTTATTAAAATAATTAATATTCTTTATTAATTGCATATCAAAGGACAACAAAATTCATTTGAACGAGTAATCGGTATTTAGTTAATTAGAATTAATGTTAAGTTTACAAATTAGCAATTGTAATTATTCCTTATTTACTATTCAAACATTTATTCCAGTTAACGATTGAGTAAATCAATTAATTTAAATCAATGCAAATAGTTTTATTTTACTTGAATGATTTAGTTTGCTATGAAAATATAAAAATGTTAAGTAACGAAGTTCTAAAACAAGTAACTTAAATTTTTATAAATATTTTGAACTATCTATGTCGTTTTAAAAAAATATTTATATAGAATGAAATAATTATTATTATTTCTGTGAACTCAATTATTTATCTATTTATGATATCAAAAAATTCTAAATCCAAATAATTATAAAGTTTTTTATGTACGATTTAATGATTTGTTTAAAAAGCAGTTTGCGTGAAGTTTATCAAGATATAACATTCATAAGCAAGTATTACAATATGCTTTTTAGGCTTCAATAAATAAAAGCTATTATTTTAGTGATTATTTATAATTATTTAATATGCACAAATAGGTGATACTGTATTTTGTTAAATTATTAAATGAAAGTGAATTTTAGTTTACCATTGAGGTTATGAAATCAATTCGTAATTATTCTAATATAAGTGGATAGAGAGAGAGAGAGAGAGAGAGAAGAAAATTACTCGCTGTATATTTAAACTTTTAGGAAAATGGCGCCTTGTGGGATGGGGTGCGAGAGAGAGAGAGAGAGAGAGAGAGAGAGAGAGAGATTAAATAGAGATAAATTAATATAGTTGAATATAAGATGTATAATATTATCAATCAAATAATAATCAGAGTATTTATATTAACTTTTATTAATTATTAAAAAAAAAAGAAAAGAAAAGAAAAAAAAGCAACAACAACAACAACAACAATACTAGAAAATACATAATAAAATTTTCATGAAATATAAACATACTATTTATTTGACAAAACAATATATTCTTTCGATATTTTTATACTTAAGTAATGCTTTAAAGCTCATTAAAAATGCATCTTATAAGACGCAGGTAGCCATACACCTTGGGCACGCTATTGAAAATCTTTGAAATGGTCACGAGTAGACCGACGGGGCTTTCGTCTACGTAATTTCTTATAATTTAAAAGTTTCTGCTGTACGAGGACTAATTCAATTAACCTCCTTTATTCCTTGATTCACGTGCCGCCTGACTTTGTTTCTTCGTGTGCTTTGCTCTCACTTGCGAAGACTTACGCTCGCTGCGGATGCACATCCAACAGCCCAATGGGTTGATATTCCGTTCTCAATGGATTTTGAGCAGTGATGTGGGTTGGTCAGTTTCTTGGAGCTGCGAGGATAGCCGAGTTTATTTACTTGTAATTCTCTGCGGTTCTCGAGGTCTTGTATTTTTATTATAATTGTTGCTTATTACAAATAAAAGTTTACGTGACACAATGATCAATATTAAATGCATACGTGTAGACTGTAATTAGAACGTTATTAGAGTTTTTTAAATAATGAATTTAAATTAATGAGAATAAATTGAATTCTTTCCTGGGCATTCTCATTTATGGGACTTTAAAAAATTTTACTTAATATATCAAGATAAATAATGGCAGAAAATGACAATTTTATTAAAATAATGTGATTTTTTTTTTATTTACCTTATTTATTTATGTATTTAAGGAATTTATAATTTTAAGTATTTTGATATTACAACTATAGATTCTAAATTATTTTAATCATTAATTTTTTTTTTATAATAAAATTTTTTTTCTAATTATTTTTATAATTAATCATTACAATAATAAATCATTTTTTATATAAATTTCTTACAAGTGATGATTAAGTACATTGAATTTTAATAGTTTATTTAATATTACGTTGGCCCTTATTAAACAAATGTAATATTCCTCAAATGTACCTATATTTAATAATTGCATAAATTCACGCGAATGTATTGACAATTACAAATTTTGGATATTTATCATTCATAAAGCATAGATGAACTAAGATTTACTTTTTTCATCCATTCAAAATATCAGACGAAAATTGTAATTAAATTTCTTCGTAGTAATTAATCTTTCGGGTTACATTTATTTCCTAAAAATTCTATAAGTTAGAAATTATAGTAATAGTATATAAAAGGGCTTTAGGAATTTAGCTTTAGTAACATTATTAATTGGTTTTTGGAACATGAAACATTATCACCCTATTAACAGAAGATATTAACCTCATCATATTATACCTCATTTTATGTTGTATTATTATTTTATTCTATTTTCCATCTTATTTTGCCTATCATATTGTTAGAATTATTTATAGTTTAAGTCAAAAAGTATAATTAAAAATAGGTTTTTATTGCGCCATATTCAATAGACATTGAACATACTTTTTCTCAAATAGTGTATAATAAATGTTCATTAATTTTTAATTCATACCTATTTATCATGATATTCGTAATTTAATTATCCATAAATTTCGGTAGGCTCTTAACATTTATTTTTCAACAATATAAAATATATGCTGTTATATTGATTCTGTCACAATTAGTTTAAAATAATTCTACTTTATTATTTAATATTACTTATTAATTTATTATTTAGATCTTAATGTGATATTGAAAAATGTATAAAGAAGGTTCTTCTTGAATTAATAATTCTCTCCTTAGTAATTTGAAATTTGAAATATATATTATAGAAATATAAATTATCATAATTATAATTCCTTCCTTTAGGAAGTCAATTCTTGAAATTACTAATCGTTAAATTTACAAGTTACAATTCCAACTCCATATAAACTATTTTAGTTTCTCTTTATTCATTATTTAAAATTTATGTATGTATTCGATTATATTTCTAAATATTTTTTATAGCAGAATTTGCAATTTATCATTTTACGATATTCCTAAGTTATATTTTCTACCTACCTTTCACTTATTAACAAAAATGTTGCAAATATAACAAAAGTAACAAAGATGTTCAATTCCGTCTATTTTATTGCTATTTTATTATCATATAAACTATTTAAATTGGTTGAATAATTAAACTCAACACATAATTCCCTGTACGACAATTAAAGTTCTCCTCGTGAAATTTTATACTTTAATGTAATATATTATTTAAAGTACCAAAATATTCAACGAATGTAGTAAATTAGATGAAAAATATAGGAATATAGAGAGAGAATATAGAAATTTTTTTTTTTCGTAAATTGCGGTTATTGTTCGTGTTTTGCTGCGAAATCAGTCTTTGCCCGGTCAATATTATTATCGCGCTTTTGTTCTTTCGACATTCTTAAATGCAATTCCCTTCACAAATGTTATATATTACAAGATAAGTAGGCAGGTGGGTTAGAGGCCGGTATTACAGAATTTCTTGGTGCAACTAGTTTTAAACTTGCATGTTAACGCGACCATTTTTATAAAACAAAAAAAATTCTTCCTTCCAATAAATTTATATAAAATTTATATCTAGTTGCGTATATTAATAAATTAATAATGTCTCTGGAAAGATTTTTAAAGCATTGTTAGGTAATATGTATTAATTTGAAATTCATTATGTCAATAATTTAAATTTTTGTAATTTCAATTTATTTATAATTTAAAATTTTCTAAATTAAGGTATAATTAAAAAGTATTTAAAAATTTTGTATAATATTTTCATTATTATTAAAATATTTATATTAATATTTTATACTTGAATATTTATTAATTTAATGTATTATTATTATGTATTATCATACAAATAATTATTAATGATTTATTTTTCTTACAGAATAATTTTTCTAATACGAATTATTGTAATAATTTATTGTAATATTTATAAAAAGTACATTTAACAATTTATTTTAACGAATATTTAGTTTTACATTCATTCGCATGGTTATTAGCTTCTTAGATCTAGAAAATACTGTACAGAAATTTCATAGATGCAGATTTTTTTATTTCAAACGTAAAATAAAAAGAAAAAATGGTTTCATGCAAGCAATAGTAAGCTTTTTCAATTATTAAATGAATAAATCTTCATTTAATTGTGTTTTCTTCAATTAAACTGTGATCCTTGATTCGTTAAATGTCTTGAAATCTATCTAAGTATTCAATTGGGCAATCATAATAATTTATTGAACGAATACCAAATTCGTGTAACGATTAATTTTATAAATTTAATAAATAATATGTTAAAAGCTTCAATGATTATGCTAAAATTTTTAAACATTATATAAATATAAAAAAGAAGTAATATTTGTGTTGATAAACTATATTTTAGTTTTGAGTGTATATGGCATTATGGTATTTATTTTCGAACACACAACTTGGTGTATATAGAATTTGAAATTGTATTTTTAAAGTTCTTAAAAAATATAATAGCTTGGCCGAAATCGCAAAAAAATGATTTGCAAAATAATATTGTAAAATTTCAATTGTGCAACAAAAATTGTGCCGTGCTTTGTTAAATTGCACATTCTTTTATATTTTCATTTATAAATTTAGTATTCCGTAATAAAACTCACATTAAAGAAATTAAATCAATATCATGTAAATACAATATTAATAAAAAATAAATATTATAAAAAAAAATTAATATTTTCAGTTTGTTCATATAATAAATGAAACGATGTAAATCATTGATGCAATGATAATGTTATGTGAGATATTAATAAAACAGTACTGGTATCTTTTAAAAGGCAGCTCGATATTCCATATAATTTCAATTAACTTTAAGTAAAATGTATTTTTTGAATGCCCATATTAAATATTTTGTTGTAAAATTTGTTTCGAATAATATATTTAATTTCAAAAATATTTAATTTTATATAAAAAGGTTTCAATGCATCCAAAAATCTTAAAAATACGATTTATATTTGAAACTTAGTTTTCGAATCATTTTAAATAATAAATGAGAATAGTTTCAATGTAAAAATAGATAGTACATTGGTGGTGAAGTATATTAATAATATTATATTATAATTGAATTAGAATTTTCATTTCTATAATTTTATGTTGATAAATTGGTGCGGATATTTTAAGCATATTAGTATTTTCCAAACTAAATGTATATATTTGGAAGTAAAGAGGTTTATAGAATTATTTCCTCTGTATAATATGATACAAGTAATTCCATATTCAAAATTTATACAAAATACTGTAAGCTTAAGTATTTATATATAAAATATGAATATTCGTGTAAAGAAGTAAAGAAACTAAAAGGATTATTAAAATAAGCATTCAATGAAAGATAATAAATTTTCATTCTTTTTTAAGAAATAAATTTGTAGATATTTTTATACTGCTGATTATTATAAAAGATTTTATATGGTGTAGATTGAATTAAATTCAGTGTTAAATATTCATAAGTTAAATGCATAAAAGAATGAAATAGTTGGCAAATAGTTGATAATATATAATTTTATTAAAAATAATGAATATGAAAATTAGATATCAGCTTTGATACCAAATTTTGTATCGTCTCATAAAGTCTTCATTTTTATGCAATTTATGTCAGCATTTGTAATTGGTTTCCAGTAGATAAAAAGCATTGATTACATGTATGAAATTGATTATCTTATCATATTTATATTTTATTTATGGACTATTAATGAAGTATATTATATGTTATATTTCACATTATGAGTTTTTATGCAATAAACATTTTTGTCAATTGATTTTATCTCTAACCTGTTTTAACATAATTAATTTAAAATTTCAATATGGAGCAAATGAACTATAGTTTTATTGATTATAAACTAATTCAATTAATGGAAAATTTTTTTAGTTTAATGTTCTTAATCCATCTTAAAGTAAGAAAACAGAAAATAAGAATGAGAAAGTTAATGACAAATTTGATTAAATGATTTAAAGTAAAGTTATATTATTCATTACCGCAGTATAATTTTATTTAATAGATTATTTTATTTAATTATTTAGTTTAAATCTTCATTAATTAAATATAAATAATCAATAACGTAGTATTTATATAATTTTTACCCTAAAAATAACTATTGGTCTTGATAATTTTTCATTATATATTTATAATAAGTAGTATATATTTTTAAATTGATTTATTTTTAAAATAAATTGTTAAGTATTAAAAAAATTGATTAACTGAAAATTTACTTACGAATTAATTACAAATTCAATATTGAAATACTCTTTTCAGTTATTTATATTCAATGTAAAAATATATAATACGCATAAAAAATGATTTAATTAGGAATAAGTAATTGCAATTTTTGGAATGCATGCTTATGAAATCAATATATTATGTTCTAATTAAAAACAGTATTATTCTGGTTGTATAATACTAATGAAACTAATAAAAAATGTTATTACTTTAATATCGGTCGACAAAAGAAATTCAAAAAGTTTTTGTATATGTGAAGCATATGTGAGAGCCAAATCCTATTGGAGTTCGAACATTAGAGAGAAAGAGAGGAGAGTAATACTTTGGGAAATATCGGAAACTCATGTCTTTTGATGTACATTTGATAAAAAGTTTGCGTTACATTCAATTTTATAATCGAAATAAAAATTTTTAATATTAACTAGAAGAAAGGGAAAAGTAGTAGAGTGAAAGCAATAAGCAAAAAATGCGTGATAGTGATAGATGGAATTGCTAAAAGCACGAAGCTTACATAGTGCAATCGATTGTCTCAGGATTTGTTTCTAGTTCATCGTTAATAGATTTTGTTTCTGTAAATATATATAATGTTCAGATGTTCACAAGGGGTGAACACATACGATCGTGCGGTGATTATAGATAGAACAAAGGATCAATTGTATACGATAGTCGATGCGTTCAGAATTCGGGGCTTTTCCAAAGTTTCTTAAAAAGTTTCTCACACGGAATTCGACCGTCCAGCTTTTCATATGCAAGAAATATTAAGAATTCGATCGAAATATTAAGAATCGGCAATATTAATTAATAGTAACGAAAGAGCTGAATCTTCCTGGTTTGGAAATATTTTTATTATTGAAATGATGCGTAAATCTTATATTTTTCTAAAGTTTTGCTAATATTACTAAATTTTACCTATTTTCTTCTTAAATAATTTTTATTAAATGTTCATTTTTAATAAACAGGTTCGCATTGATAAATTATTTTACGCCTGTGATAATTTTGTAAAATGACTATTAATAAAATCATTATAATTTAATGATTATTTGTTCAAATATATTAATTATTCAATATAAGATTGAACATACAAATTGGCTGTAAATATTCATTAAAGATATCTTATGTCACGATGAATAAATATTTTACGATTAATAAAATTCGAAATTAAATTATTGTAGGGTGAGATTAAAATTCTTCCTTCCATACTTATATATTTGAACGTTGTAATGTCAATATTAAATATTCAATTGTCTGGTTTTTTACATTATACGATTCTATAATTTATTTATTAACTACATTAGATAATTTTTCATTAAACTACAGCATAGTTATATGTGGACTTTTCTATTTATAAGATATTATTTTTTTTTCTATAGTCTTTTATTTTTGACATTGATGCTTACAGTTTACAGTTTTTTAGTTTCTTAGGTTTATCAATTTCTTATGCTAATTATATAATTTCTTTGCTATTCTAATGGAAATATATTTAGTCAATTTTTTATGTCACTTTCAAATATTCTGAGTATCATTATATAATATAGAAATGCTTGTTATTTTATAAAATGCAATTAGAGAAGAAAATGTTATCTGTTTTCCTGTAGATATGCGTTTTCTATGTATTTGAAATCTATATATTATTTTTATATTTTTCGATATCTTAAAGAATATTAATTTAATGTTGTAATAAAATAGTAATGGATTTTCATTTTATATAAAATATTGTACAATTATTACAAATTTATTGTACAATACCACATTTAATATTATTATAAAATTAATTGTATCTTTTTATAGTATTTTATTCTGTAATGATAATTTTATTGAAAATTAGTATTTATATATTTATATATGCCTTTTTTTGTAATAAAATAAAAATTTTGCTGAACATTACTTGTCTATAAAAATTATATGCTATTCTATTAGCTAATACAAAAATTGTATTAATATTCATTTTAATTGTCTATATTATCGACATCTTGAATGGAAATTTGTATATTTAAGATTTAATTATTCATATATATAATTTTTTATATTTCATATTTTTATTATTTATACAGCACAGAATTATTGTATTATTAACCAATTGTTTTTTATTATATTAATTAATTTAATTTAATTGCCATTATAAAAATTGTATGTGAGTACTTATATAATTAGTTAAATAAATTAACCTAATATATGATATATACCATTTTGACTATTCGTGTAAAATATATTTTCAATAGACATGTAATAAACCTACGAATATGCATTTGGTGTATTCTGTATATGTAATCAAATTAATAAAATATTAATTTTCAACTAAATTTTTATTACTGTTTATAAATATACGAATGAGATGTTTTTAGTGAGTAGAAGTAAACGCAATTTATTGAGAATATAATAACAAAAATATATTAAGCAATCGAAAATATAGTATAAAAATATGATATACTATAGACTATTAAACTTTTGTAAAATGCATAATGTTTTTTATCTAAAAATAATCTTTTACATTCAAGTAATTTTGAGTGAGCATTGATTATAATTCCAAAGTAAAAATGTAAAAGTAATTTGAATCAACAATTGTACAATAACAGTTTTGACAACTTATACGTCTAAAAGTAATAAACAATTATTTCTTTGAAATTCTCGTAATTAGAATTTTAATTAATATATAATTTAATTTTAATTAGAAGCTAATATAATTATTTTCTCTTTTATAAAATTCGGCACATTTTATTAATTTCACGTGCAATCTTTTAGTTGTGCTTTTCTATAATAATTATATATATTTAGTAAAATTGATAAATTTGTTTTATATATAAAGACTGTAATTGCAAATTCGATACCACATATAATACGGTACATACCTTCGGTGAATTTGAACATTATGATTTTTTGATAAATAGTGTTGGATTCATAGTAGAGTTTTCTTCAAATTGTTGCATGTATTTCAAAAATATGTCAATAGGAGAAAAATAAAAAAATTAGCCATTTTTCAGTACCTACAGTTTTAATTTTTTTCAGGTATAGTATATTAAATGGAAATTTGTTAAATTATTCTTAATTGATAATGAAATTCAGCTTTCATTTCATTGCTGTTCCATGTTACTACATGTTGATATTAGATATATAATAATGATATAGAAACAAAAAATTTACCATAAAATTAATAACTAAATACATAAAAACATAAAATTTTGTGTCTTGAAACAATCTTCAGAATTGAATATTTTGCATTGTAGAATCTAGACAAAATTATAGTAATATTATTTATATTAATTAAATATAATTTTTGGAATAAATATAAATTTTTTGTAATTATAAGTTGATTAAAGCAAATTTTAATTATTCTACTCAATATGATGAATTTATTCTTATTTAAAATGTTTTGAAGACGAAACTATAGTACATAATGTGTACTGTATAAAGAATATATATAATTTTAATCAGACTTTCATGGTTCTTTTATTTTTCGCAATAATTAAAATAATCGCAGATTATAAGAATTACAAGAAGTATTATAAAAATAAAAGTTCAGAGCTGATTTATTATATTTATATCATTTACAGATGATATATCTTTTACACAATGTTAAATCACATTGGAACTGACATAAGGAATATAAATGTGATAATAAATGAATTTCGTAATGCTTTCGTAAAAATAACATCTATTCTATGATCAATTTCTTCGAATCGTACACGAATTTAATTATTGTAAATATATTTATAGAACTGCATAAATATTGTGTATTATAATAATTGAATTATTATTTATAGATACTTTATTCGATTTACTATTATAATATCAAGTACAAAATGTCTCTAAAATTTTTATCAAGTAATTAGATTTATAATATAATGAAATTTGATGGTATTTTAGATAAATAGCAAAAAGTTATTTTTCACTACAATATAGCATATAATATATCTGCAGTCTTTATATTAATAATATTAATTAATAATCAAATTGTTACTATATTATTATTATAGAGAAATGATACCGACTGAAATATTTAGCTTCTATATATTACAAAATATTCTAAAATGCATTAAAACGATAAATAAATGATAATAAGTAAAATAATGATAAAATACTCGATATCATACTTGTTTATCGATTTGACAATTTGAAAATTTGTATTTTTGAATACTCTCAAATAAAGTATATAAAACATAAATTAATTATAAACGCTCAATTATAAAAGGATATATATATATATTATAATGAAATAATTATATATTATAATTTTCATTCTATTGAAATAATTATACCATAAGCTTCAGGCAACTATTAAACTGAATGAGAAATTTTGTGATAAAATAAATACTAAAAAACAATTGAGAACAAATAAAGTATAATAAATCTACTTCAACTTAAATTGGATAAATATGATCAAGTAAATGGACAAGAACATGAAACAGTTAAAATATTTCTAGTCTTATGAAGAATTAAAAAAAAAGAAAAATTAACAAAATAAACTGGTGCCTCCAAGTTTATCGAGAATGACGAATCGATAAGATAATTCAGTATAATATACAAAGAAATGTAAATGAATAAAAAATAGAAGTACCGTGATTTTATAAAATATTTAATAATAAAACAGTATTAGAAGATAAAAATATGAATAAAATAATTTCTCTTCAAATAATAGATTTTTAAAAAATTAGAATTTTTTTCAAAATCAAGTAAATTTAATAGCTTTATAATGCAATTAAATAATAGTGGTTAGAGTATGAAAAAAAATATTAAAATTTTATTTATTATTATTTGGCAGGGGGATATCCGTAAATAAACTACCACGACAGAAATACAATTAGAAACATCCATTATCAACAGTAAAATTTAAGAATTTCAGTAACTGTTATACACATCTACTTAATTACGTATATTATATATATCCATATGGTGCGCGTATGTGTGTCTGTATATAATTATGTCACGATATAAAGCGGATTTAATGGATTAAGATAATTTAAATATGATAATTTTAATTATTAAGTTTTCTGTGTACGTATACAAGCTCCTTGTTTCATGTTCACAATCGATAAATATAAAAATTTTTTTTGAAAATAAAAGAACTATTTATGAATTTATTAATAGAGACAAAAATAATTATGATAGTATTCCATGTTAGAAGTTTATGTACTATAATATAACATACATAAATAACATAAAAACTATAAATTAATAAAAAAATTGGGCTAATGCTCTTATAGGTGTTTATTATTTTTAAATCATAAATTTTCCTATAACAAAATTGTGTCGAAGCGTTCCATAAATCAAATATGTTGAGGTGAATCAATAAATGAAATATAATGATTCTCAAAGGACATGGATAGTGTAAAAAAATGTTTATTTTATATTCTCATTATAATATAATAATATATACAAGAAATTATAATAAATTATTTATGAAGTGTTTATCTAATCTATGCCGAAAGCATTTTGAAGAAATTATGGTTTAATAATCAAATAAAAAGAAATATAAAAATTTTATTGTAATTTGTAGTTTATATTTATAATCTTGTCAGTTTAGAATATTGTGAGTTTTACAATAAATCTTATAATCAGAAGTAAAAGTTTATTTTTTGTATATAAATGTGCATAAATTAAAAACCAACTTTAATTATATTGTTTTTAATTATATTGTGTACTGGTATGATTTCAATTTTACATTTTCTCATTTGTCATTATAAATGTTTTACTATTTCATTTCATATGTATTTGATACACCTGTTTGTTATGCTTATTCTGTTAATAAATTCGAATCTATCGCAATGCTATTTTGTAATAAAATGGAATAAAAATTGAAACATAAGATTACATTGACAAATATTTTTCATAAATTAAAGTGTTTTATCATTTTACGATTTTTATATAATTACATAAGTTAATTTTAATAATCAAACAAGCAATATTAAACAGTAATATCTTAATATTTAATCCAATATTTGTTCTTATTTGGTATGTTTTATTTTAAAATAATTAATAATTATGACTTTAATGATAGATTTTAAATTGAAAAAATTTGTTAGGTCGACGTATAACAGGTGAATGTGTTATAACGTATTTATAACTGTATTTAATTCATTATAATCTTGAAAAATTCGGAAAATTTTCTTCATTTTAGTGATTCAATTCAACATAAGTTGACCTTAGAAGAGTTCGTGGTACTTAAGAAAAAACGGTACTCAGGTCGTCGATTCTTTCCTTGCGTATTGAATGGAATTATTGTCAATAAAAAAAAAAAAAAAAAAAAAAAAAAAAAAAAAAAAAAAAAAAAGAGAGAGAGAGAGAATTTATGCATTCTATAATGCAGCTTTAAACTCGCTAGGCACGCAATCTTGGAATTTCGTAAGGTGATTGCTATGTTTGGTTCAATAATTCAATGTTCTATGATACTGATACATTAAAGCATTGCAGTTTGCAAATATCGCTGGGTAATTGTAACCTTGTGATCGCTGCTATTTTCTCACAATTTATTTCAATGCACACTTCACCTATTACACTATGCAATTCAATTTCAATCCTTCGAAATAGTCCCTAAAATTATTCGATAGGAAAATTTGACTATTAAGTAAGATTTTTAATTGAAAATAATTAAACAAATAGGCAATTAAGTGCCCAATTTATTTTGAGAAGAATAGCCGATGCGAGGGTTCGTCTAAAGGTCATTACCCTTAGTGCATCTTAGGCGAATCTGATATGCAACCGTCACATATAGTCATGAAGGTGCAGTAATGGCGATTAAATTGAAATCTCACAGAATATGCAGACGCTGAGTACCCAACAAAGAAAAGACGTTTTGCAGTGGCTGGTTGAACCAAATAGAATTTAAAGTGTGATGATGTCGATCGGTAATAAACAAAGGGAGGTTTTGGTGAAAACAGAAAAGTTTTTTGAAGATGATAATCGTTGCGAATTATGAAAGCCAATCAAATGCTAAGAAACATCGCAAAGAAAAAGACTCCCGTGACTAGGTTGGCGATAGGTACCATTCATAATGCTGTAGCCGAGGCCTCCTCTCTTAGGATTGAGATGACTTTCATCGGATGTAATAGGATATATTAATCGGATAGGTATTTCATTAATTATTTTTTTTTGTTTCTATTTATATACTTGAGGCTCACTTTCACTATGCTAGTGTTTTCTTTTCATTTCTTTCATTGTTATGACAATGAGAAGGGTCCCTGATTATATTTCTTACGAGAGCATTTTATTTCCTATTCAGGCTAAATTACCTTTTGATTAACCAATATGCTCACCGTTAGTGTCCAATCCCTTCTTCCTTCAATGGCTGATTAAAAGGAGCCAGCTTAGAAGGTACAATTAAGGATCGTGAATTTTTTACTAAATATCATATACACTATACATCTACACAATTAGATAAGAATTTTAATTGAATTTAAATTAATTAAAAGTTAATCCTGTTTTCTGCAGTTACCGCTTATGTATTTAATGCTCAAATAATAGTTTGAGCTTAGGCTTAATCCACTCAAAAATGCGATATAAATAATTTATATAATTTTCAGAATTACAGTTTCGACTATTTTCTTCAACTTCAGATATTTTTATACTAAAAATTATATCATTATAATTAAATGTAAGGTAATAAAAAAATGAAGCCAGGTTTAGCGAAAAGTTTGAGAATATCGTTAAAAATTAGGAGAAACAATCAGAAGAGTTTTTCACCAATACTAATACAACTTCGATAATGTTTTAGTAAGTAAACGAGAGCATATGAAGAATTATGTGTGTGTGTGTGTGTGTGTGTATGTGTGTATTAAATAAAATATCTTCCTCCATAATGCATGAAAAGATTCTTAACACTCACTTTTCACATTAAATTTTTTATAATAAGCATGTAGTGCCGTTATAATATCGAATATAAAGAATACAATTTATTATATATTCTGGATAATAAATTATATGATTGAATTTATATTTAATTATTTTTATTAATACATACGTACATAAAATTTCAATCATTATGCGCAGCAAATAATTTATTTAACTTCAAATTCATCAAACTTATAAATTACTAAATTATTAAAAGATATTCTGTGATTTAAAATCATCTTAAAATTTACGTCTGCTCCAAGAGTTACTAAATTAAATAAAAATTGATAATACTATCGACAATCATGGAGTATATTTAATTGTTTCGATCTACTAGAATAAATAAATAAATAAATAAATAAATAAATAAATAGATAAATAAACAAATAAATAAAACTAGAATAAAAACTATAAGTAATTATTAATTTTTTTTATTAAAAATTTAAAAATATACCACATATTTATATGGATTTTTGTAATTAAATATTCATAAATTAATTTAATAGTTCAAATATCTTAATACGCATACGTAATATATGAAATGGGTAATTAGATATATAAAATAAACTTCCGTATTTACTTTATAAAGTAAGATGTAAATTTACTATCAAGTTCATTTTACGTTATTTAATTGATATGAAAAAATAGCACTTTTTTAACTTAATTCTTTTAATACATTGGATATTCAAATTTCGAAATCTGTTTATTAATAATTTATTTAATAATAATAACCTACATAAAATAACATAAATTACATAAACGTAAATTAAATATGAAAAACTATGTGAATTGTTAATTATATAAATTTGTAATTTGGTTTTTTAATTTGAATTGGCATTAATTTTTTCCTTCACCAATTTAAAACATTTACTCGGATGCCAAATTATATTCCAGGGTATAATTGTTGAATTTATACTATAATTTTACCAAAGGACAATGCCAAATATTATTCGTGTTTTATTTTCCATATCAGTTTTTACTAATTCATAAAATCAAATTAATATTGTCTTTTGTCTGATATTGTATGGATGATTAAAAGATTGTAAATAAATTTATAAGCTATGAATTAAATTTTTGGTTTATCTTCTGGTTTGCTTTTTCAATATTTTGCAAATGGAAATTGAATAGCATTTCAAACGGAAAGAACAAAAACATTGTTTTATAATTTTATATCATTCTGTAAATAATGGTTTTACGGTCGGCAATTATCGAATAAAATGAGTTTTAGCAATTTGGTATGTGCGTCATAGTAGTGATGAAGAAGAGATACAAAAACGAAACAGAAAATACCGATGATGATGATGGCGATGATGACGACGACTATGCCCATTATGGAGAGAGTAAAGAAGTTTCATGGAGAATTATCAGAAAAGGAGAAAGATGTTTTGAAAGATGGTTTGAAGCGCCTATGAAAAAACCTGACAGGTTGCTAACCCTCGAATACGACATAGCAATTTTTCCCTAAGAAAATTAAAATAGATCTCGCTAATAGATTCGGACTTGAGCAGATAGTGTTTTCGTCGAGCTTACCATTACTAAAGACAGCATGCATTTTCCTATAGACGCCTTATTGCCGTACGGATCCATTAGCGCGCTTTTCATCTCGCGTGTAACGCTATTCAACCAAAAGAAACTTCTTCATCATTTTCTTCTTCCTGCTACGTCATCGTACTTCTATTTTTGCTAGGGCTGGCATTCGCCATTCATATAGAGTATATTCAGAAACAGAAGCTCGGAGGGAAATTGTGTTTTTCGTTCGAGCAGACGATTGTCCGCTGTCTATCCCCGCTGGAATGACCTATCGCCATATTAATAAAGAACAATGCCGGCGACCGACGTCTATTAAAGTTAAGCTCGCTTAATCGATTTCGCCACAGTATGTTTAGCGGCAAAACGAATATACGCGTTAATGCCGTATTTCTAAGAAATAAATAGACTCTATGTTAAGAATGTCAATTCCATGTATATAAATATGCATGTGTATGAGCGCTATATGAGGTGGGGGAAGAAAAAACGGTGGAGAGGCAGGGGTTTAGAGTTTTTGAGAAAAAAAAAACACTAAGGTCAAGAAGAGAAAAAGGATGAAAAAAGTAGTCAAGATATAAGAAAGACGAATAAAAGAGAGCCGAGGCGATGATGGCCTATATTACTTTTGCACTTTTGAAGTCTTGCGACAAACAGACAGCTGCAGCGAGATATAGAGAGGTGTAAGGGACAAAACACAGAAAAGAAAAGAAAATTCAAGCAGAGATATTGTACTGAAAGAAGACAGTGTGCATTCTAATCAAATAATAAATAAGAACATATAGCCTTTTTATGGTGTCTTATAAATACATAATTAATGAACAAGTATTTTCAAATAAAAATGATAATATTTTTTATGTAAAGAGTAGATAAGCTAGTGGAAATTCACGGTAAAACTTATTTATCGCTACCTTATATGCTACATTGTTGACAAACAATATACACAAATGTACTCGCGCACGTACTCATTCATACGTATAAATTTAATATTGTCATTATTATTTTTATTTTTCATGCCAACAATCGAAACGTATTATTGTACGAGTAATTATTAAATCTACAGCTACAATATCATATTTCATAATTTTTAAAATTTTGTAATGTACTATTAATATTTTTCATTATTGTAAAAAATTTCACTACCTCATGCAAAATGTTCTAAAGCAAAGGTACGACATTTAATAATATAACGCCTAGAAGCTTTTGCATTAACTATGGCAAATACCGTCCTCATGAGTAGTGCGCACTTAAGCTTCTAGATGGCGGATCATGAAGTATCCTACTCATGTGCGGAAAAGCACTCGCCGATGATACAAGCGATTCAACGTAATGGCTTTCATAAATCACTGCTTTTAATATAAATTTCTGTTTTTTTTTTAAGTGTATACCAATACAAATAAAATTATTTCAAAATCATCATGATTTTTATAATATTGCCCATGTACACGATGATAATAACAAAATAATAAAATACATTATATGTACTTGGGTTTATCTTACCGCATTTCAAAGTCACGTGGATTACGATGAATATATATATATATATATATATATATATATATAATTTTACAGGTAGTAGTTTATAGTAATTACTTATTTATTATAAAGAAACTTATAAAATTAACAGATGTATACTACCACTAATTGTATAAATATCAATGAGATTGAAAAATTAATAAATAATTTGTATGCTATTTAAAATGTATATTTCAATCATATATTAATACAAATGTTATGGAATTTTGAATACATATATAATGCAACATTTATAATAACAAATATTAACTAAATTCAAGTACAAAAGCACTGATAAACTCTGTTTATGTTATTACATTAATTCACAACTGTTAATAAAATTAAGATTTTAGGAAATTACTTATTTTGGAAAATTAATTAAAATATAATGATAAATTTTTCAAAGAATTTTATGGTAACTCTTTTATATGTAAAATATTAATAAAAATAAAATAGGAAAAATTAAATTATTCAATATGTAGCTTTTCTCGTCCAAGTTAACTATGCATTTCATATGTAATTATATTATCAGATTAGTGATTACATTTACGAATGTAGAAAAAACAAAATCGTAGCAATAATATTGACTGGCCAAAGACTGATTTCGCTACAAAGCATAGACAATAATCGGAATTCACAACATAAAAAAATCTCTGTATTCCTTTATCAAAAGTACACAACAAACAATTCATGAATTTAGATTCCTATATTTTTCATTTAATTTTCAATACTCCTCCTTCTCTTAATAGGATCGATTTACCTTGACTACTAATTTACGAAATAATCTGCAGATTAATGTTGAATATTTTCTATTTGTTGAAACTTGCCTTCTATATTAAATTTTATAAATTATAAAGTATCATAAATATTTCCATTGATTTAATTTTAATTTTTATATTCCATATTTTATTTCAATTTTCATTTTTTAATGAAAATTATTAGAAGAATTTTAAGTCTAATACATTTCAATTATTTCAATATATTTCATTTAAAATATTCATCAATGATTATTAATTAGCAATCAATAAAAATAGTAAAATCTATTAAATCGAAAAAAAATTGTAACAAACTGCTAACGAAAGTAAAAATATCATCAAATAAGTAATGAATTCAAATTGTTTTCAATTCAAATTATCTCTATCTTGTCAGAATTTTTATATTGTAATATTCGATATATCTTGTGTAATATTCTCAATATTAAAAGAAACGTATAATTCTATTTCTTCATTTTATATAACGAATCTATAGTGATTTTTACAAGATATAAGCAATGTATGGAATACTGTAAAGTCAATAATATTTCTTTGGCAGTGGGAGAAAGTCCACATGAAGATAAAATAAGACAAAAAGTACTCTTCTATATCAGAATAGTAATAAGGATGCCATGGTAGCGTAAATCTACTTATACATAGTGTTAAGGTTAAACAATTGACAATATTTAGTGGGAATTATTTTGAAAATTATACTTACGTGCGGCATGACGCCTATGTAGACATTATTACTCTTGAATTTAGTAAAATGATTCTTTCTTTTTTCTTTAATCATTAAATATTCCATATTTATTCCATTAAATATCATATAAAAACTGTAAAAATTAATTTTTCATAGTAATTGTAATAATGACTAGTATTCGAAGTACATTTTTATTATTTTTAAATTTCATAAATTACTGTATTTATATTGCGCTTATATCATCTTAAATCATTTTATATTTTATGAAATATTAAAGTTTCACACGAAAATTATTATTGAGATATTCATTAGACGCGTATAATTAAATATATAATTAATATTAAACAATTAAACCATATAATTATTATTATAAACTATTTATTATAGATGTAGTATCTGAGAAGTGAAATAATAAATGAAATAATATTACTTGAAGTAGAACAATATAAAGCAAAAAATATTATTTAAACCATGAAATTTTCTTTAAAATTTTACTACTTCTGACAATGTTTTTCAGCATAACAAATAAAAACATTTTTTTTTTTTTATATATTTATAATGATTGTAGAATTTATATAAAAAATAATCAATCCTGTAATTTATGATTTGTTTAAAGTTTATATGCAATGTAAATGAAATAATATAACTTTAATCGTTTGAAGAATAAAAATGTGTTTCTACAGTTATTTATTTCATTAGTCCATCAGATTTTATGTTTATGTAATTCTGTCACTTGATTTTGTGACGGATTATTTCAGTGGCTGCATATTAGACTGAAAACGATAGAATAATATAGAAATCGATTTATATAAGTGGTTGATATAAAAATAAATTCTTTACTCAATCCTAAACTTGCACATTGAATATCTAACATAAAAGAATATTGAATGCATGCGATATCGAATTTGGTTATTTCTTTATAGGTAAATGAAATATTCGTAGTACACAGTTGAGATAGTCACACGCTCTACATACGTAAAGTCTGGACAATAAAAAAAATTGATATTATGGTAGTTATAAAAAGTTGAAACTATAATTATTATTTAATTTCTTGTAGCCAAATAATCAATATTAATAACCTACGAATCTATTACAAATATTTATTAAAAATGTAATTGATGTTAAAAATGTTCATAAAAAATTAGATAACGAATGGTACATAATTATAAATATGCATCGGGGCGTTGACTATGTTTCTGTCGGCGATGGATAAACAAAAACTATAAGTTGGCTAAGATGCACCGATTTTTCGACTTTTACGCATCTCCCAATCAAATTCCTCAAAATCAAATTCCTGAACATATATTTCAGAAAATATATTTAAAAAATTTTAAGACACTACAATTAATAAATAAATATGTAAATAAATTTATCTTATATTTTCTAATATTTATATGGCATAAATTGGTATCATCATTGAATGCTAATTGAAAGTATTAGGAAGACAATTAATAATGAGATGCGCTCCTGACATAAAAATTAGATTGTTTAATTATGAATGTAGCTTTACATTTCCATCGAAGATATTACAAAGATATACTTTCAAAACTTTTAATTAAAATGTAGTTTTATTTATACGTTTAATATGAAAAAGTTTCTGAAAAAAAGATGATGCTTATAATATTATAAATTATGGAATACTAGAATTTACAAATTGTATCTCTTATTTTACATTAAGAGCAGAATTAAAATATGTTTATCTAACTATTCCTTTTTATAATTAACAAATTAGTGTAATCTACATAAGTATACAAAAAAAATAATAATCATGGATATTTAACAATAACAAATTAAAATTAATTTAAATAGAACGATATGTAAGAAATGTATGTAATATTAACAAATAGTATAATTAAGTAACATTAAGTAAATAAAATTTCAACTATTTCATTATCTGTTAAAATTAAGAATTAATTATCATCTTAATTTCATTTATAATAAAATAGTTAATTTATAAGAAATTTCTATTTTACATTTGTAAAAATAGTTCGATGTGTGTGCGTATATATATATGTACATGTATATATATTTCTATATAATCTATTCTAATTAATAGATTATTAATATATAATTCTATTTAATATATATATATATATATATATATATATATATATATATATGTAAATATTTCTTATTTTGCTTTAGACTTATTGCTATAAATTGTAAAAAAAAAAAATTACTCATAATCAATATCAGAACTTCCACAGTAATGTAATATGCCATCGTAACCTTCTTTCTTCATATTGAAATTACAACTATGAATGTTAGTGTGAATCGAATTTCTAGATAGAAATTCAGAAGCGTTAAAAAACAAAGTTCAAAAATACGAGTAAAGAAAAATTTCTACAAAACCTTGATGAATTGATAAAGAATTCGTGAATATATTCAATTCAATATTCAATACTCAAAATTTCAATACTTTAATATTTTCAATATTATTTATAACGCAATAAAAAACTGGGTTCAAATAAATTTTTTTTTTTTTTCAAACAAGTCATACTTCTGTGAATTTGAATAAAATTACTTTTTATTATTTTATTACAATTTTTATTCGATAGACAAATTACATCAATATTGACTTGAAATTATTTATTTCAACTTTCGTTAAATTAGACAAATGAATGTACAATTAACACTATAGACTTAGATAATTTATCTAAATGTAATCTACATAATGTTCTACCAGATAACAATATTATCCTAATTCAATATTATTCTTTTGTTATTGCATATTTTTTCCTTGCATTATAATATATCTAGTTATCTTAAAATTAAAAATGTCGTATTTTTCTAAAGTGAACAATGAATCGCGATGTACAGGAAATTTAAGGAGCATTTTCTCACTCTCTTATTTCTCTCTTTGGTACGCATTCTTTCAGGACAATTTCTTGACAGGACAGTCGACTTTCATTTCGCTGCTACTAAGCGTTGATGCGTTAAGCTGAAGTAGATGGAAAGAATATAGATTGGTAGAGTATCGATAGAGAATGAAAAATATCGAGGAATGAGACGCTTTTCGAAATCGAGGCCTAATCTAATCTTTACCTACCATCGACCGTTGGTCTCATTCAAAACTCTGACCCGTTGTCCGAGTCTCGTTTTAATGAAATAGGCTTAAATAATTGCAGGTTTTCATTCTGTCATTGAGGTTTATTCTAGGTAAGAGATGTGTCCATGAGTAAGTTTCTGCGAGGCATATCGACGAATGAGAGATTTTTCGATTATTACTTAAATTATTAAAAGCACGGCAGTTATGTGCTATATTCAAAAATTTTGTATGGTATATCCACCACACATTAACTAGATTATACTTGTCGTATGTAAGTTATATTAATATTATGTCTGTGTATACGGATAACACATTTCCTTCTTAAAAATAAAAGGTGGTTTAAAATATTATTCTTATTAGTCTACGCATCAAAATACGTCAAAAGTAGATTTAATGCAAAAAAATATTATAGTAGCATTATAATGGAGATGGCCTATATAATTTAAATAATATAATTAAAAATTTTGAAACAAATAATTATATAAAGGGTAGATATAAAGTGTTTTATATTTAATTTTAAGGACATTGTAATGTTTATAATTATTTAAAGGACAGTATCAATGACATAAGAATACCATGAAATAATACAAAACTGTTTAAATTTACAGATGATTAATGACAAAGATTATATGAGAAATTAAAAAAAAATGTTGTAATTATGACGCTTTCTTTTACAACATTTACTATGTCGATGAAAATATAATTTGTTTAATTCTCTCTGCTCATTCTAAAAAATCACTTATATAAATCGTTTCGTTCACCTATTGAAATACGTGTATAATTACTTAATATTATCAATTGATAAGAAAAATAACACGAATAATAAAACAGAACTTTTCATTTGAAATGAAATTCATAATTAGAATGAGTTTTAAAAGTTGGTAACATTATTTGGACAAAATTAAAAATTTTTTTAAAGCAATTTTATTTTTAAAAATACGTTGCATTATAATCTTTAGATAATTATTGAATTAGTAAGCTTTTCCAAGTGCATCTTCTAGTTCTAAATTACACTATAATTCCTTTAACTTAAATATTAAAAAAAATAAATAAATAATTTTTTAACTTATTTAGAATGTAGTCCTTAGAGATTTATTATCAAGAATCTTATCATTAATAAGCAGCTCGTACAGTTCCTATTGGTTTTATTAATCTTATTTATGCATTGGATTTATTTTTTTCTATATTTTTTATCGCCAGCTGGAAGTGTACAATAAACTTAACGTTAGGCTAATAATTTCTACCGTACTCAGTATTTTCTTCATAACTTACTTAAGCACGTTAAAAGTGCAGCATATGAAAAGTTGTTAAGATAATAAAAAATATCAACGTACTAATTAGTAGTAGTAATATCTCATGATATGCTGATGGTTTCGTCATAATTCATTAATTGTAAATAATACGAATTTGCATATAAATTACACCAATATGTTTTATTAATTAAGAATTATTTCACATAGAAATTTCGTATGTATATATTATATCGTAAATAATTGCAGTCCAATTATTTTAACTGATTAATTCAGTTTTACGCATTATATTTTCATAATTTAGTTAAAATTTTAAGTTATAAAAATGTTTTTCGAATATGAAATTTCATAGCGATTTAAAAGTCTTTAACTAACTGCCATCATAGGTTGACTTACAAAAGTTTATCCTTGCAGTTCTTTTTCATTGTATTCTTAAACATCTTCGGATAGAGATATTTCTACATTTACTAAATTTACTAAAAAGTAATTATAAAATTGAATTTATAGATTGAATTGGAGAAGAAAGATAGTTAATTATGTGGTAGGAATTGTATGAAAATTTGAATCATCCAGGATTTCTGAAGCTATATATCATAGTTATCTTGGCTGGGATCGATAGACATATATTTCTCAGTATATGAAAATTTATTCACATTATAAAAGCTGAAACGATTAGTTATTAAAAATAAACATTGAAATATTAATTATAAATGGCTTATATAATTTGAAGTACTTTAAGTAGAAAATCAATAAATAATATTTATTTTATTCTATAGTAAGATGGTTAAATGTTCACAGTGCTCTGATATTGGTTTCTGGTACTTTAATAGAAACTTTGATTAAAATTATTTGTAATGATAAATCTTATAAATCTAAAATAATGAAACTATAATTATATTAATATAACGAAGTTGGCTAAAAAAATTCAACGAAGACATATAAAATTTTCCTATCAAAAATATTTCTATTGTATTTATCAGTAAAAATTCTTATGTTAATTAAAACTAAAGTTACTTGAAACAAATGTTCGATTCATTAAACTTCCATCTCATGCAATATTACACCTCTACATTCCTTCGAATTCTGATAGTTTTAAACGTGCTTAAGTGAGTGTAGAAAAATAAATTAAATAAAAAATATGAAAATACATAAAATAATATTAATATGAATGTTTTGATTTAATTGAAATGTATGTTTATATATTTTCAATACGAATTATCATATAGTATGATTAAAAAATTAAACAAAATTTTTTAAATCAGTAATGTTTTCAATAAATATTTTGTAAATAAAATGTATCAATGTACATTTTTCAAATGTATGACTTGGCACTCCGTTGTTTTCTCATTGAAATAAATTTTTTTTATTAATTTCATTTTTATAATTACTATTCATAAGTTTCAATGACAATTAATTACTAAATTTCTTGTTACTTATAAATATCGTTTATATAATTTTGTTACCAAATATGAATGTCCTTAAATTGTTAAATATTTACTAAAAATAATAGAATTATAATTGTAGTAACTTTATAGTTTAATTTCTAATTTTTCATTAGTGACGAAATGCGTATTCAATAATTTAAATTTTACACTCACTTAAGCAAAGAAATATTGTATTTATTATTAATTGCATAATTACAATATTATTCTATTTGAAAAATTATTTTTGTTACTTTTAGATGATATTTTTTTTTATTATTATTGACTAATTTCATAATTCATTAAATAGTCATATACATAAATATATATACATTCGTATGAATATTTATAGAAAAAAATAGTTCACTGCACGAGTTTCCTTATATAATCGGTATTTCCATTTAAAAAAATTGTCTTGCATTTTTCATTCAGTCATGATAAGTAATGAACGTAGCTCGCAAAACATGAGAAACATTTTTCAAGTTAATTTTTAACTTATCAAAGCACGCAAGTCATGAATATGTTCAGAATCAAAAGAAATAGAAAATTCAAAAAAGTTGGAAGGGTTTCTTCAACGTCTGTATATGATTACTCCAGTAGTGGTTAGTACTATAATATAGCACCTTTTTATACATTGTTAATATGTGGTACACAAATATTCTGTTATTTTTAGTAAAGAAAAAAATCTACGCTTTTCATTTACTTTATCAAAATCTTTTAAAAATGTAATTAATTCAATGAAATTTCAAGATATTTTAAATATAAAAATGATATTTTTATTGCGAATTGATCGTTGCTTCTGAACTTTTGTATTCGTTTAAATACATTCATATAAAAGTTTTAATTTGCTTATATGTATTTGTATTTATTTATATTTACATATTCACATACAGTTATTAATAATGCGATGATAATTACATATTATTGTTTATTTAATAGATAATAATAACTATTAATAATTACGAATATTTCATATAAAAATTAATATACTATTTTTAATCGTGTTTCAATGCCTGCAGATGTTAGTAGATTACTAGATTCAGTAGCGAGAAAACTCATGTATTAGCATACAGATGCAGTAATGCGTGCAAATTAATCGACTAGCCGTAACGATCTACAGCGAATGCATTATGTATCATTTTTTCTTTTGTACAAGATTTTCTGGCAAATATTTTTATCTTCAATGTGTGAGTATTTGTTATAGTTGGCACGATCGTAGGTAGGAAATCCAATGATTTATTACTTTGATTATGTGCATTTATATATATATATATATATATATATATTTATCAAGGTGTGACGTTTGATGAGTTCATTTCTCACACACTTTCTTCACATGAAAAGTCTGAATAAAGATAATTTTGTATTTATCTAGATACACATCTGTTAGTAATCCTTTTAAATGAACTGATCAACTTATCCAGAATGTAAATATTTATTTTATGATTTTCATATATGTAATTTTATTATGTATGTTGGTTATTGTATTGATATTTATATATTTGCCTTTATTAAAGTTGTGCTATCATAGAAACTTTCTACATTGTAAAATTTCGTTCTTTTAAGTTGAACGAAATCTTCTAGGCTATGAGTGATTTTCTAAATATGAATCTTCCCTTTTTGGCATAAATAATGCGCATTCGCGTTATCGTTATTCGTTCTCTTTCTACTTTTCTATCATTTTTCTCGCGTATCTATTCATATTAGTCTAAAATATTCATACTGTTCCTTCACATTAGTTGAAGACTATAATATTTGTTATTTTCCAAAATTTAAATGAACTCTGTTAATTGATACTTTTGTGTGAATCTAAAAAATTTACTTTACTGTACAACTAACTGCTTTTTTTAATTGAAGTAAATTTGCTTTCTACACAAGTATCTCCTTAAAGACAAATACAGTACAGCTCTATCGTTCACCAATGCCATAGAAACATTTTCTGTATTTTTTGTTGCACCCTCTCTCCCTCTCTCCCTCTCTCCCTTTCTCTCTCCTTTTCTCTGTCTCTCTGTCTCTCTGTCTCTCTCTCTCTCTCTCTCTCTCTCTCTCTTTCTTTATCAGTTTCCCTTACTTGCTCTCTAATTATTTTTACCGTATAGCCTTTTTCTCGTTTAACTTTACATATTTCTTTCTATTTGTTCTTTTCATACGCTTCGTTTGTGCATTCGCTTAAAACCATATCAGTTATTTTTTATCTGTTTTCATCCTATCTAATTGACTTTCTCATATTCTATTCTTTTTCATTACAGTTCATGTATAAATTCAGCTCGTCGAGTAACTTAAAATTTATAATACAAACGAATTTAAGTACAAAAATGTATAGATAATTAATTTGTAAATAACGCATAAATTAATGTTTTAAACATAAAAAGTATGTAAATGTAAATGTAAATATTGGTATTATACTTAACTCATAACTGAATATAATATATTTATTTACTATTAAATTTTAAATGTTTAAAAATATACACAATAAGGTTAATAAGCTTTATACTGAATGAATTTTATCGTAATGTAATAACTGATCATCATGTAATGTTGTAGAATGAAATTATAAGATCTTTTATAATTAAGATATGTTGTATATGTATTTGGTTAATGGATTGTGTAAGGATATTTATAATAAACATAAATTAAGCAAAGTTCAGTTATTACTTATTAATTCGAAATTATTAGTTGGATTTAAAATTATATAATTAGATTTGAGAGAATTAGAATATGGATATATAGCTTGTATATAACGAATTGCTTGTATAAAACTAAATATGAACCGAATGGTATGAATGATAAATTACTTAGTAGACACTCGATAATACTAACAGATTTTATTTTGAAATAATTTTCAAAGCAGGCTTTTCCCATACAATAATTAACTAAAATTGTAAAAAGTGTAAAACAGGATAGATTGTATATGGATAGAGAGAGAGAGAGAGAGAGAGAGAGAGAGAGAGAGGGTCACCAATGCGTTGTTTATTTTTTTTTTTTTAATATAGAAGGGGTTGTATTGATGTCGAAGTGGGAGAAGGGAAGGACAAGCTAAAAGTGGAATCTCAAAGGGCATCTAATAACTACAATTGATTCCCTCAGTAAGAAAACTATCCTTTGATTAATATTTTGCGAATTAATAGTGGAGAGATAAACTAGTCTGATTGACAGCATTATGGGTAGCAACCGCCTCATTGAGGTACATTTGCTGATTTCTCCACGCCGTTTAGTTTGCGGAAGGACAACATTTGCATTGCCTAATTCATCAATTAACTGTTTATATATCCTTAAATTCGTGCAATTACAATTATTTTCAGTTACAGTATACATAATAGAATAAACGTCATTTATAGCTAGTGATTTCAAAAATTAATTACTTACTAATAAAAAGTTCATTTCAGTAGAAGCATCGAAGTGCAGTCGAATAAATCAATTAACATTTTCATTTGCTTAATGCCAAAATATTATTGTTTCATTTACAAAAGCTGCATAGATAAATATTTAACAAATTTTTTCTTTAACATTGAAATGTTAATTTCAATTGAGTATTATTTAATGATTTATAAAATATTATTCCTTATATATTTCGCTTATCATAAAATATTAAAAATAAATTTTTATTAATAAAGACATAAAAGCGACTGAATATATTAAATGCTCAAGGCATTAAATAAAATTATTATAATTAACTACCCAATCAAAATATTCAACCCATATTTTTTGATGAGTGATTAATAGCTTGGAAGATTTAAATATTTCATAATAATGTTCGATATGTACATTATCAATAATGATTCAGTAATAAATATTGATTTCTATCTCCGCGGACTCCTTTATGTCTAACATCCAATTTATATTTTATGCTTTTGATATATTACATAATCAAAACCTTAAAGAATTATTTATACAGCTTTAAGGAATTAGGAAAATTATAACATTGAGTAATGTTGCAATTATATTGCAGTTGAGACTTCTTCAATATAATTTTATCTAAAAAATAACTCGCTTGACCTACATGAATAAAGCAGAAACCGACAATCTTGCTTGAAAATCACTTTTTTTATAACAAATGCACAATTTTACGTATGTAATTACATTATAATAAGCGAACATTTTCAAAATATACTTCGATATTGTGAGATGATTTATGTTCTCTATTATTTAGTTCATGCATCTCATGACGAGGTGTAGATCGCATAATATTTCTTAAAAGTGAATTACGTGATGTAAAGTTTGAATAGAATGAGGAGGATTATTAGGGATATTAGAGTATCGTATAATTGCATAATTTACGTATTAGTTTGAATTGAGACTATTATGAATACATCAATATTAAAAATAATTGTGCATTTGTTAATTTGTACAGACGCAAGAATGAAGCTCAGAAATAAGTTATGGTAATTCCTCATTGACTTATTACTATTTTTAATAATGTATTATATATTAAATCTTTTTATTAGTATTGCCAACAATTATATATATTGAAATTAATATTGTTTTCATAAACACAGTACCACAATCCATATAAAGCAATACCCAAACTACGCGATATAACATAACTGCACTTCAATATTACGCTACATTCCTTTAATAATTTAAAAATAAAAAAAAACATACCTGCACACGTTTTCATGCGAAAAACAGGTCGATAAACGTATTTGATTGTTGATATAATAATGCAAGGTAATATATAGTTTATAATTTTGTGCGAAAACTTTTCAGAATTACTTAAAACCAAGAAATATATAACTGAAGAGAAAAGTATATTATTTCTAGTTTGTTAGCAGTGTACGTAATCATATTTTATAAAACCAAAAGAAACGAAGAGGAATGAATTATCCCTGCAATTTAAAGTAACAATCGCGATAGGCTGAAAGGCATATGTATTAGATGATATCATGAACAATAAATATTACCGTAAGGTATTCATTATTTGTCAGTTCACAAAATTTTTACCTGATATTATTATAAACAATTATTATAGACGAGTTTATTTCGTATTGGAATGAATGCTATTATAATTATATTGGTGTGACTTAATTGAATAATTTATGCGACAAATATCGAGACTGTACATTAGACACAAAATTTTATTGTGATTTCATTTTAATATTATTCATATTAAACGTCTCATTGATTAAATATCGTTTATTTTCGTGGATAGATGGAAATCGATTTTTAATTATATCAATTACATTTAAGATAACAAGTAAACATTATTTTTCATATTTACAAGAAAATTAATTTAAAAAATAATGTTGTCATCTGTTTGATTGCTCATAAAATTTATATTAATTACTGTTTTCACGATTCGACATTAATTCTATTTCATTACAATTAATTCGTTGTACAATATATTAAACAATGAATTAACATGTATACAAACATAGAACTCCGTATTCAAAATCTTTACTCTATTTCATGCAATTTACAAAATTACGTATATTTATAATTACTATAATTACTACAGCATTAAAACAATTACACCTGATAACAAGCTTTTAATGTATTATATATTCATATGTATGCGTTGAAGAAGGAAAATTTTGTAAGGTGTAAAAACAATTCACATGAATAAATTATAAATTATCTTTAATTCTGATACAGTAATTATGTTTTCTAGAGTTCTTGTTGTTGTATTGGGAAATTAAAATACTACTTAGAAAAGAACGTTGACGTATATAGTTTATAATATAGTTTACAAAATATTTCCGAGTGTTCGAAAGAAATACAATAAAATAAAATAAATATTACGTTATTGGATAAAATTCGATATAGATGCGAATAATTTGTTTGTATTAAGTTAATGAATTGCGTTGAGAAATTAAGTTAGAAGTGAGAAACCATTAAAATTAAAATTGGAATTAACCATAAATTAAAATTCTGTTTACAAAATCTGCGATTACATTGAAATTTTTATACAATCGCATTAACATGTGAAGGAACAATTGCGGTGTACATTTTTTAAAAGTATTGTAACAATTCGTAATGTTTATCAAATAGAAATATTCGCCTATAATTTGTTTTCCAACTTGTATATCAGAAATTCAATCCATTCACGACTCTATCGACACATCTTTGCACTCCAGAACCAAGAAAATAGGTCACTCCCTCTATTCAAGCTCTTAGTATATAATTAGCGAATTATGGTAGTATATTTTATCAAAAATTCATTGTAATATGAATGAAAGATAAATGTTTAAAGGATATTAAGTTGAACTAATTTGATCAAATTGGTGAAATGTTATATTCGCTGGCTTACATATTATCTCATATTACTATTATTTAATTCGCTATTTATAAAAAAATTAATTTATTATTTAGATTATCTGAGTTATCTTATAAAATAAATAAAATAAAGTATTTTTAAATTAAAAAATCTATAACTTATAGAAAAATATTGACAGAATATATAGAAAAACATATACAATATAGAAAAATATTGAATACATCCTATTATTGATGAACTGCATGAGTTTATATTTAATTCGATGGGAAAATTATATAAACATATGTAAAGTCAAATAGAGAATGTTATATGTGAAAGAAGAGAAAAAGTAGCGATTATTTATAACCAATGTTAAATTGAAATAAATTATCTTCTTCTATACAGATACATTATGCTTTATCTACCTCAATCTTACATTAAATAATTTATAATATGATAAAAAAACAATACAAGAGAAATTTGTTATATTATTAAAAGCGAATTTTTTCGATTTTATAGTAATGTAAAGATAACACGATAGAAATGATCGGTAAATAGGTAAATAGTGTGTGTAATGTTAAATATGCCTTAACATAATATTGCTTAAGATACATGGTGGCAAAATTCTATATACTTTGAGATAAAAATTTACAAAAAATGAAAGAAAGTACTTTATTAACAACATTTTTCTATTAAAATAAACAATCTAATTTAGATGAAATAGAAATGAAATAAACAATTACATATAAAAATATTTCTTTCATATTATGGATAAATAATTAATTCAAAGGGAAGTAAACAGGAAGTAAATAATTAAATAATAATTAAAATACATTAAAATAAAATAAGAATAAAAAAATAAGATAATTAGAGAAAATTGTAATTTTATATTTTCGGCTGAATAAAATTCTAAGACTTATCCTTAAAAATAAAACTAAGTGATTATTACATGGTATAAACAATCTAAATATATTATAGACTTATTATAGAAATTCTTTATCTATCTATATATCTATATATATATATAGATAGAAATAATTAATATTTTTAATTGATTTTCTGAAGGCTATATTAGCCAAAAAGTTTGGAAGCTCAAATAAATGATATTTTACCTTCATTTTTAGCTTCCCATTATGATTATGTCTCAAAATATTTCTAGCTGATTTGAAATAATTCAATAATAACTTGATTTATTACAAGATAAAAAATAATTTAAAAATATTATAAGTTGTAGAAAATCATAAATATTTAATATATCATATGAATATTAATATTAGAAAAATTTTAATTTTCATCAAATTAATTATTTGATTTCTCAATTGTGCTTTTAAATTTGAAAACTAAACTTATATGTGGCTATAAAGAAAATAAAGTAGACAAATTTAATATATATATATATATATATATATATATATATATATATATATAATTTTGATATGCCAGGTAAGTTCAATTTACAAACATTAATACAAATTCTTCAAAAACTATCTGCTTATGTATCTTTCAGTATTAATCAATATAATATTGATAATCGAAACGTATTTTTTATAATTTCCATTTATTTTATTCCATAATTTAATTTATTACTTATAACATTTAACGTTATTATAAATGACTAATAAATTTTAAAAATGCGTATGAAAATCTTAATTCGCCACATTGAATTTCAAAATTAAATAAATAATAATAACATAAGTTCGTATTATGAATGCGAATGAAAGCATGGGCATGTAAACAAGCATTGCGAGTACTGAATGTGAGGAAGCGACGAAGCGGTCAAATGAAGAAAATCGGCCTAAAGATATTTATTCGTAATAGGCGTGTTACAGGCTATATCTTAGGGTTCATAGTTGACGTTTCTAGAATGGCATTTGTACGATCTTTTGATTGTATATTAATATTCTCGTAAACCTCCCCCCCCCCTCTCCCCCTTACTCCGCCCTCTCTCTCTCTCTCTCTCTCTCTCTTTATATATATATATATATATATAATTAAGTAATAAATTGTAATTAAATTTAGAAATTAATCCTTCTTGTAACTAGTTTACGACCATATTTACTCAATTGTAGAAATAATAATATACATTACATATATGTTCTCAATTCATTTATTGTCAAGGCTCATTATAATCATTTAAGCTCACATATAACTTTGTTTTCCTAATCAGATAATTTAATTTGGTATATACTAAATTTTTTTATTAATCATCAATATTCAATCATATATGTGGAAAGTTACATTAAACCCAAATATATTTATTCTTAAATCTTAATAAGAAAAAAATTGGCATTGAAATACTTTTGTGTATTTTTTTTTAAGGCCAAGAATTTTTTTACATACCGTTTAGCTTAATAACAAACGTTATCGTAAGTTTAAAAATAACGTTATCATATTCATAACTCAATAATATTGATCGTATTCTTCAATATCAAATCAATTATTTCTTCACAGTTACACGCATTAGGCATCTATTATTCGAAAATAACAAAAAAATTATATTTACGTGTCCTTTTTATTCGCTATTATTCTATTTCTATGTCTATGTATATATAAAGAAATTCTTGTTCTAAATGTTTTCTATATTTTAGCCAAATTGCATAATCATTTTATAAAATACATGACTTCTAGATTTGAGACACTTCTTTTTCCCCACACTTCCGTTACGCTGCCGTAGTACTATTCCAAGACTCGCATATTATTGATCGACCTGTTGCATCTATGCAAGTGCCTTATTAAGAATATATTATTTTTTGCTGAGGCTCAAGGTTATTTTACCAAGGTTAAAATTTCAGGGAATATATAATATGTACTTTTTGTAAATTTTAAGTCAAATATTTAAATTAATGTTATCTCTAAGATTATATCTAAATAAGTCCATGCAATAACTTAATATGTTATTAATAATTATATATTTTTAAATATGTTTCGATTGAATTGACGTAGGCATTCAAGAGATTTCATATATATATATATATATATATATATATATATATATTGGTATTTTGTCAATTTTAATAGAACTATACATTAAGAAATAAAAAATTGCAAAATAAAATTTTATTTCGTTGGTACATCTGTCAATGCATATTAAAACTTCAATTTTAATGTTTCCAACATTTTTGTGAATTATTTACAAATAAAATCTATATTTTTCAATTTACAAAACAAAGTTTAACTTGTCTATCAGTTTCTATGTATAAAAATGTTAACCCATATTATCGTTTGTCTAGTTATTATGAACATTAGTATTATTTTGTTATTTATAAATTAAGCGAGACTAAATGCTTTTTTATTAATAAATGGTTTTTTATTAATAAATACACACTTTTATATTGTGATGTTTTTACAATTTTTTGTTATGCTTTTAATTGAAATATATTATTTTATTATTTAAAATTTCGATATCTTTTATTTACTATATCCAGAAATTTGCGAAGTATAAGTATCTTCTTAGTCGAAATTGGATATTAAAGAAGCATATTGATATGATCCTTGAATGATAATATTTACTCCCATACTATAAGAGAGTAGTTATAATGTCTAATAGGGTACTCTAATAATATTCAAATTAAATTATAATTATATATAAATATATATAAATATAAATTTCATTGATAGAATTGCATTAGATAGGTAGTATACGGATAACGGCTTTGCTTTGCAAATATTGGACATATAATAACAAAATTTTCCCACGTGTATTTACATTTGTAAATAGTGATTAATTTATATTGCTCTCTGAGATCTGTTGCACTGAAAATTTTCCAAATATATATATATATATATATATATATATATATATTATTTCATTTCTGTAATTAAATTGCAAATGTTATATTTTAATAACCCTATTTCATCGACTGACAATAAGTTATAATAAAAGTATTCAAATTGCATAATATCGTACTTAAAAATTATTATTTAATTATTATGAACGACGTCATAAGTTTTAAATTAACTATTTTTGATATTATAAATTTCTTATTTATTAACATTATTTTTGTATTAATTTTAAACCTGACCTTTATCCTTTTAAATTTTATATATACAAAGATTTATCTAAAAATTTGGGAATAATAATTACTACTTATTTTAACTTGAATATAAATGAAAATAAATATAATATCAATTTGAATAAAATCCTATATTTTATTATTTTTTTAGTTTCATAAAAGATTTGATTTAATGCATATATATATATATAATATATATACATATATATATATATATAAAGATATTTATATATAAAATTTATATATAAAGATAGAATCAAGTTCTATAATCTATTATTAGATTTATTTTAAATTAATCTCCTATATTAATATTTAATGATCTCATCTTTGCATGCAGATATTACCAAACCTTGAATAAGAGTAACAAAAATAATTTACTCAATACATTATACAATTAGTATATGAATAATTATTTAAGCTCAATTAGTATATTTTATGTGTAAAGTTTAATGACAATTAACTATTAAATATCATATTATAAGAATAAAAATTATGAATGTCTATATATATATATATATATATATATATATATATATATATATGCTCGTGATATAAAATAAATAATGCATTCTGTGGGATGACCATATTTGTATATTGTAACAATTAAATTTATATTTATAAAAAATATCTTTTATAATAGAAGTTACACAATTTATAATTTCAGACATTCTCGTGTAAATATTAAAGTAGTAAAAAAATTTCGAATGAAACAGGTTAAAATTTTCTCTATAAATAAAGCTGGACATAAGTTGACAAAACCTATAAAATATGATGATATCTAGCGTTGAGAAATTTTTGCTATCGTACTCGGCTCACTATCTTTTCGATCTTTGTTGATATTATGACCCAGATATATCGCGGATTCTTACATTTCTTCTCGTGCCTTGCGCCCTACAACCTTCCCCCCCCCCCCGCCCCCGGCCAACTGACACATCGTACTCCAGCACAAATCATTTCATAACTCTGGAATCCCATGTGTATTACCAACCGTATTTCTCTATCCTCTCGGCGAACCGTCTATTCTCTTCCAGCTTTATACGGCCGAAATTAGAGCATTGAACTCGCAACAGGGAGCTTGCGAATTCCGAGCGTTGCAAGCGCTGATTTATCGACGCCCTTTCCTTTGGGCTCCCTCGCACCGCCGTGCAACTATATACATCTGTCGCTGAACGCATAATTAACGTATGAGCCCCCATCTCCATCCAGCTCAATAATAATAATGCCGATATTAATAACGGGTTCGTACGAGTTAGAGAAGGCTAGAGAAAATTTGAAGGGCTGTGGAACTTGAGTGACTGTGGCTCTTCGTATGAACTCGTACGAACGAGCTCATACGAGTTCACCGTTGTGAAATAAAACATTTCTGCTGTTTTTTCACTTTTAGAAATCTTGCAAATGCATACTGTAACATCATTGTTGTTACAAAATTTAACGTTTCTATTATTGTTATTGAGTGAAAAATAAGTTTACAATGATAGATATTGTGCCCGAATTACAAGTACGTCAAATTGTGAAGTAGACAATTTTGTTTTATAAAATAAATAAAATTGCGATAACTATTTGTTTTATTGAGAGGACTGAGACGTAGGTGAATTAAAAATCTATTTTATAGGAATAAAATTGAAAAATTTAATGTCTAAGTTTTGTCCGCAAAAGCATTACGATTTATCTTTTTGTCGTATAAATTTATATATCCGTTGAGTTTCAATTTATAAATGCTCTTGAACTACAAATACTATTTATAATAAAGTTTGTTGCTGAATATAGGAGTGTGACGTTTTTCATGTAGCTCATAAGAGACAGTAATCGTGTTTCTTACGTCATTGTACACACGTATTTATCATACTATATAACGACTGTATCATATTTTATAAAAATGTTTCATTAATATTAGCTAGATTTCAGTATAATAATTTTTATTTTAATATCATTTCAATTTAATTGTTCATGCTAAATATAATGTTGTGTACTGTTAGTTTTCATATTCTGATTTTTAACAGGTAATTCCTAGGATTATTTGCTATTTGTATTCAGAACGATAATGGCAGTTAGTTAGTTATGCTTATAATTCAATAATTTCGGCTATACTTACTATTTTAAAAGTGTCCGTATGTATAAAGTTATACCAGTTATTAACAAGCTTTTATGCTTTTTATGCAGTAATTCTTAAAGATTTATCTTGTTAAAAATATTTTATACTATTGTAAAATATTGTAAAAGATGCCAATTATTATGGATAAAAAACATTTCTCTTAAGAGTCAGGAATCCATTTAGAGTTGTAGTAGTTTAATTTCACGAATGGATGCTTTAGTGCTTTCATTTTTAATTGAAAATCATTTTAACAATAATTACTTATTTTCATATATACAATATTTTCTATGATACATTGAAAATTTATTTTACAATCTTCTGGATTAATTTGTTTCGTATGATCAATTCAATTAATTGACAAAGAAATTTTTGACATTCATTTTGATTAATTTTTATATTTAGATTTAATTTCTTAGACCCCAATAATTTTTGTTAACACCATTGTCAAGTACTCTCAGTCCACTTTATCATAAATAATACCGTAATATTGAATTGTACAATTAAAATTGTGGATGTGCAGGTACCGTGATCAACAATTAAATATCTTATTTTCTCAATTTCATTTCTTGATTGTATTTTCTATTCGCTACCAAAATGTGCTTAATACGACATATTAGTTTTCGGTATCGTGCTGAATATTAATTAATAAGCTGGTTAATAATTATGCATTGTTCCTGTATATTTAGAATATAAAGTTTGAGATGTGGTTAATTGGTGCAGATTTTCATAAAAGAAAGTTTGTAACGAACAAAGAAAAAGTTTAAAAAAAATAATAGTACAGAGTTTTGGAAATGAAACTGCATTACCATTTAAAAAGAACTAGATATATGTCTATGTATCATTAGAATAGATGAAAATTAATAATTTGTACGTTGAATAATATGTTGCTATTAAATTGATAATGATGAATTCATTTTTAATATTATCAATTTGTTTGAATTATTTAATTAAAATATTGCTTGTATACCATTTACTTTAGTTCAAATTAAATTGTTGTAAATAAATTTGTCCCCAGATGTCGTAAGAAGTTATCTAATTTTCATGCTTGTAAATCGATTTTATTTAAATACTTATTAGGTGTAATTAATTTTATATTAAAATTGAATTTCCTACGTTCTTATTGACATTATACAAAAATCAATATATATATATATATATATATATATATATATTAGGCTATTCTAAATATTGACGTTAGCTTCTTCTCACTTTCATTTACTCATTATTTATGTATTATTGTTCCATACAGCGTAATAGAGTATTTTTATTCGATAATACGGCTAATTGCATTTGCTTCTAATTCTTCACTGCTTTATAAATAACAATGCTTGTATAGAAATAGTTTTATCTCCTCTTACGTCAAATAGGAAAAAAAAAAAAAATAAAAAGCCTCCCCTCAAGTACTGTAAAATTGGTAATTTGCAAATGCAAAAATATCCAAATAGTATTACTTACACTTTCCTGTGCTCTTGAAAATTCAACAAGTTTTAATTAGCATTTTCGGGTGATGCGAGAATGGTTTTTCATATCAGTAGCTTTCATAATTAAGACATTATTCCATTATTATGCAAAGAGATGGAGAAACAAGGAGTCAGATAGTCGAGGGCAGGAAGAAAATGATAGTCATATCATTAATTCACATTTACAAGTGCCCCTGAGATTCTAGTTTTATCTTAGAGGCTTCTAAAGATCACGACGACGATATCTCAAGAGTTTGAGGCTTCGGAGGCTTTAACGTCGAGAGAAGACTACAATAGTGTAGTCCATAATGCAACCGAAACACGGAGATTGAAGCTCGCGTTGAAGTCCTAAGAGCGCAGGCGCACGGCTTGTACAGCCTGGCTTATTGAATTAATTACACTTGATTGGCAATTACCGAACAAGTGCGAATGCAAGACCGCGATGTTGGTTAGCCCCACTAGTGCTGCACTACGTACTCGTTCCACTCTCTCAATGTGGCTGATATTACAGAAAGGAGTGCTGTTACAAGATGCCCTTATATTATAATATTTGGGTCTGTGTGCTTGTTCGTGCGCTTGCACTCGTATAATTATATCGTCAGACGTAGTAGGGAACTTAAAGGGAAGTTTTGCACTCGAACGGATTAACTCTGGTCGAGATGGCTTGATGCATTCATCGTTAATATAATGTACAGTCGAAGTTAAATTTGTTGACTAGAATGGTGATCCTCAGCTTGATACTTACGAGACGATTGCTGCAAAGTTAGAGAGGGATATAAACTAGAGGTAGAGAGGGAAGTTGCGCATCTTACATTGTCAGTACTGCAAACACTAAACAATGCTTAAGCTTAATAATTATGGAATAAATTTCTGATCAGCATATTCAATAAATTTGATGAATTTTGTTTATTATTGTTAAAGTTTATAAAAAATAGGGATATAGCAATGCAAGTGTTTTTAAATATTTTTTTTACTTAAACGATACTATATTTACATTCTGATAATTGATATTTTTATCTGCAGTTGCAAAATTTTTTTACTACAGAATATATCATTTTTATCACTTTGGTGTAATCTTTTTATAATTGCCATATTTTATAAAAATAAACTATATTATATGAAAATTATTATGCTCTAATATTGAACAAAAATTAAAAATTTCCTAATGTCTTAAGCATCATATTTTATCTTTTCTCACCTAATTTATTCGTGTATTATCATAACATAATTAATTAAATAATGATTATTAATATTAGCATATATATGCTTTACGATATTTAAAATTTTTTAATCTTATTATTTTATAATTTAGAATTTTAATAAAAAATTGTAATCTACATTAAATGAAAGTATGAAATAATTTTCACTATTAAAATAATAAGAAATATATGTTGTGAATCGTTATAAATTAAATCAATCTTAATTAGTTTTAATTCTGTCATTTATATATTATATGTATTATATTTATGTATCAGATAATGTAAATTCGCAATTTCAAATAAAAATGTTTATTATATTTATATTGATTTTTATTATAATTTTTATTAATTTTTATTTAAAAATTTTTTTAAAATTGTGATCGTAATGGGACAATCTAGCTACATAAACAGATAGATAAATTAAAAATAAGACAGAAAATGTGGATGAGAGAGGAGGTTAGGGTTTTTCGAAATAAATTAACACAAATAATGAGAAAAATAATTCATGTATAATGTATTCATTTTAATTTGAAATATGTATGACTATTAATATAAGAGAGTAAAAGAGAATAATATTAAAAAGAGAGAAAAATGACTAGAACAATGTTATTTGGATTGATAAGATTTTCTTTGTTCGAAGTACTTTTCTTTAGTTGATTTCTGACTCTGATTTAGTAAATAATTGACTCAAATATGAGATAAGGATAGTAGATATAAGATTTTACTATGAAATGAAAGTATTTTGTAATATATTTGGAAAATTGACTTTTCTCAAATTTATTAAATCTAATTTTCATTTTTAATTAAAATTAATTTTTTTTTAATTTAATTTTAATTTAATGATTAAATTGAATTTTTAAAAATAAAAACGTCTTCATTTTAACAATAATATAATTAATATATCAATTTCATAAAATTAATACTAATATTAAGTGTAATAATAAATTTTTCACTTAATTTATTTACTTTATTTTATTAAGAATCATTTTTCAATCATTCCATCCAAAGAATTGATTTGTTAAAAAATTTCACATTCTCAATTTTTTATTAAGTTATATTAAATTTTAATATTTGTATTTTTTATAATTGAAACTTTGGAGTTTAATTTCATTTGGTTTAATTAATTTATATTATTTTTATTCTAAAAAATAGCATTTGGTAATATTAGATTTCTAATTATTGCTCTATTTATTTAATTTATTTTATTTATTTGTAATTATCTTATTTATTGCTTTATAAATGATTATGACGTATCAATAATTATATATATATATATATATATATATATATATATATAAATTATTAAAAAGGATTTGGTAATGAAAATGACACCAGATTGATTGAATAAACTAAAATCTTAATGGTGCAAGAAATTGATAGTTGAATCATAGATTAGAAAAGTTATTACACAATTAATAAGAAATTATAATTGACATTGTTATTTAATAGTAATTTATAATAAATGCGGAATTATGTGCTTTGTTTATTTTATAATCTATCATACGTAATTAACGACGAAATATATAATTTATAGTATTAGCTTCATATTTAAAAAAATTAGGATTTTCCTTTAGAATACTAAATTTTGACTAATAAAATATGAATGAAATAGCTGAAAAGATATATTGTTCTTTAGCTTTAAAAGTTCTTTATCGATTAAAATAAAAATTGTACTATTTTATTTGTGTTGAATGGAGGTGTATATAGGCAGCTTATACAAAACTTTTCGGAAAATTTGTCTTTGTACATTCAAATGTCATAAGTTATAAAATATTAAAAATATTCACATAGATTTTAACTTTGATGTAAATAAAATAATTTATACTTTTTTAATGACATATATCGTTTGGTATATAATATTATAAGCCATTTACACAAAAATAATGTATTACTTTATTTGGCGCGGTAAAAATTTTTTAAATATAATTCGGCCGATTCCGGAATCTGGATAAACGACCAATGTAATTTAACAATTCTGTAAGTCATTAAACCAAATTGTGCGTTACCTCTGTTATAAAATACTCGAGTCAAAAGAATATTGTGAAGTTCATTCATCGCTTAACCTTGTTATATAGTTTTGTATTCAAGCAATTAGCTTCGTGTGTACTTTATTGTCTCTCGAGATCCTGTGTATCCACGTTACTTGCACAAAAATCGTATTCACTTGATTAAGAAGCGATCGTTGCTGATTCGACGGCCGAGTCATGAAAGCTCAAACATTTTACTTACGAGAGACAATTAGATTAAAGATTGTAGCTTTATACGATAATATTATTCTCCGACCGTCTACAACATAAAATGTTTAGCAATAATAATGTGAATATTATCAGTTGATTAATTGCTTAATTATGAATTGACATTGAAATAAAGGATTTCTTGAATTCGAAATGGAAAAGCCTGTAATTGGAAACAGATTGTCTTTCGTTGTTAAACCTGAAATACTATTCACATTAAGTATCATATGGTAATTGCAACAATCTCCGGCAAGTAATATTGTCACGTTGGTCGTGTAAATTGTAAAAAAAGTATTTTTTATTTAGAATGAAGAATGATTCTTCATTCACATAGATTCAAGTCTCGTGATTCATTATCATTCAATTATTATTATCTTCACTGCTTTACAACGTAGACGTACAAAGCTCGCTGTCCATATCCTGCTCGCGTGACCAGTTGTTCTCGCCAACACGAGTCGAGCTGTTCAATTGTGTACTGTTCACTCACCGACGGCATTTGAAAGGAGAGAGAAACAAGGTCGCCCAAGCTCCAGTACAGCTAATATTGAAATCTTTATTGCACTTAGTAAGACTCCATATACATAGCGGATATGGTAAATTAGTATTTACATAAATTCGATCAATCAACAATTGCTTGGACATGCGGGAATTTCTATAATTTCTATATACTATATTCCATATATGAAGGTATAAATTTCGGTTGCGTTTGTCTCAAGTATCGGCAAAAATATGAAATAACTACCGATTTAAGAACAGCAGGAAAATTACTTCTCATACTTGTTTGCAGTTACTTATAGCAGATGTGCTTACACGAAGACTATTTGGAATAATTAACTTTACAATGGTCATGTAATAGTACAATCCTAAATGTGAGAAACTCCAGTGCATTACTAATGATTCCTTCGAAATTTCGCCGGCGCTTAGTCATAGTGGATCTAGTGGACACTATTATGAGAGCACCAAGTTTAACTTTAAGTGTTAATTACACTTTATACGGCAATTATTAATTTAATTATAATTAAAAGGTTTATAAAGAATTATGTATGAATATAACTATTTATATATTTAACTTAAAACTTATAAGGTATTTGTTACTTATATTATTCGAAGTGGTTAAATAATCATTTAATTTTAAACTTATCTGATCGTATAAATTTGCTATATTTTGAATATATTCATACTATTACTTATAATATATTGTATTCCGTCTAAAGCTTTTATTTTGATAGAAAAAAAATTGTTTTATACATTTTGAAATATTTTAATAATTTTATATGTTTAAAATAGAATATAATGTGTTATTTATACTTCTCGGAATTTTATGTTTATGAATCTCTCGTATTAAGCACATGTGCAATCAAAAAGACGTATATAAAGTTTATCAAATACAAATATTGTCATTTCATTGAATGAAGCCCGGTTTTTTCATCACTTACATTTTACGGAACTTATGAAAACTTGCATAGATTTTATTATATATCGTAGTGTGCATAATTTAGCAAATCTTTTCAATTTTCCAGATCTTACAATTTTCATAGGGGACAAACTATGCACATATATCTTAGCAAATAGCGATTTTAGCAAAATATATATCTTTGAAAAAATATTGTATTTATCTGTATAAAAATACTGTATTTTATATGAAAACTGATTTATTGCTAAAAATGATAAACAATAATAATTTATGTGTACATTGTTGCTAAGATCGTATATTTAATTCATTGTTAAATATACTTCAAAAAACAATAAATACCATTTTAATCACTAATATTCTCATCATTAATATATAAATACTGATTATTACAAACGACATAAAATTCTTTTAATAATAATAACTCGGTAAACGTAAATAAATTAAAAATTTTAGCGAAAATAGATAAGAGTGATAAGTAACATCAGCTTTATGAAATGCTGGTGATCTCGCTGGGCATTAAATTTCTTGATTTTCATGCTCGATTGGCTTTTATGGGGATCGACTCTGTTATAAAAAAATGACGTCACGAGTAATGTGGCCCAAGTATAGATGGCAAGCGATGCACTCGATCCTTCTTTTAACATCGTGACCGAAGCACAGCTTTGAATGACTCTAGTTTTTTTTCCATTCGCCTAGCCGAAGAAAATGTATATTATTGCCTCTGCTGCGAGTCATGCATGGCAATTTCGACCTCATGGCGGACGCTTTTTCTTCCACTATAGAATTATAATATTTCATTGGGCCTATGCGGAGGAATTGGCTAGTATGCGCGCCTCACGTTTTGTATTTGCATGTAAATTATTGCTTCTTTTACGCGAAGTCTTAATTCAGGCGCCATTATAAAATTCTTTTTATTAATATTAAATTAATCCCAACAGAGTCGATATGAATACAAAGTTAATTAATATCTTATAATTAATTATCAATGCTAAATTGAAAAAGTTCACACACACACGCGCGCGCACACACACACACACACACACACACACACACACACACACACACACACACACACACATATATATATATATTATAAGAAATTTATATAAACGAAAACTATAGTTACAATAAATATCGTTCATGTAATTTTAACTATCATATAACGTATAACACTTATAATTATTATTTTATGTGTTTCCTTAATATAAGTAAAAGATTTTATTATTGCATAAAAGGTCTTTTTAACACTAATGGTAAATATATTTTTATTGGATAATAAAATATGTAATAATTTATAGCTCCAATTAAAATGATTTTTCCATTACTCTTTATTATGATCATGGTTGCACGTTTATAGTACATTAATTAATAATGTTTTAAATATTATATAATTATATAAATAATTCTTATGTATAATATTGTAATTTCTTTGAAATAGATAAGCTTCTTTTTCATTACTTTTAATGCTATCAACAGTTTATTAGGAATTGAACCAATTTGAAATTATGATGACATATATTAATAGCGATGACATAAGTTTGTATCAATGTAAATTTCAATTTAATGCAAATTTTGTTTTACCGTACCTCTGTTTTTCTTAATTTAACTCATTTTACTACGCGATTTATTCGTTCGCTTTTCTCTCCTTTAGTTATTCTACCTCCCGTTTTTTGTTTCACAGTCGTCTTTATTTCGCTTTTTTCCATCTTAAGATACTTCGAATACATGGGCCGACATCTTTATATCTTTCACTTCACCTTTCGACAAAGAATTGCACTACACGCTCTTCTATTTGCAGACCGATGCTAAAGCAGGTAAGTCCATATAAGCAAGAATACGAAAACGAGAAGTTTTCCTTTATCTACTCTCTATATCCTTCTCTCTCTCTCCCTCTCTCTCTCTCTCTCTCTCTCTCTCTCTCTCTCTCTCGCACATTATCTTCCTTTCTCTTATAACCTCTTGCATCATCTGAATAATGAATGCCAAGAGTGGGTAACTGCAACTGCAAGTGGTCACAGATGCGCTACGGCTAGAATGTACTTTACTGCACTGCAGTCTTCTAACCGAAAATGACTCACTCTTGAGCTTATATTACTACCTTTCCTTTTTCAACTGTCTATTATATATTCTCCCCCCCCCCATTGCCCCTCACATTATCACTCTCAGTTTCCTTGCTCTCAGTGTTTATTTTTTTTTCTTCACTTGATTTTTAAGGTGATATTTGACAAAAATTGCTTATTACGTCATTAGCAGTCATTATCAGTATTAAATCGTAGTATATACGTTTAGTCAAAGTATTACTGTAAATATAAATATAGATATATAAATATTAAATGAATAAAACTTAACAGTAGTTAATGAAATGATACAGATATATCTCTGAATGTTAGATAAAATTTATTAATAATAATTAATTATTTCATAGAATTATATTTACTAATCTAATCTAATATTACAATTTCATTTCATCGAATATTAAAATAGTGTATACGATATAATTAAGGGTTTAAATAATTTTTATACATTGCGCTTGAAGGTGTATGACAATACAATACAATACAATGACAATACAAGTAGTAATACAAAATTTATATATGTGCCTACATCCTATTTCTGCAATAATAATTCAATATTTCATGTAGAATATATGAAAATGATGCGAAAATTCATTACTAGACCATTTCGAAATAATAGAGTTCATATCTTTATGATTCACCTCTGAGCACAATACTTTACACTTACAAAAATAAATGGATAAATTCATAGAGACTGTACATACACTCTGTTCTATTTACTTAAACATTCGATCTATTTATGTCTGTAAACTGTATACTTTTCTCAATCTATGTAGCTACGATACATTTTCATACAATTTAACGCGTATTTTCGCGGTAACAAGATAAAATTTAAGTACATAAAAAAACAAATATTCTCATTCATTCTTACTCACTAACTTTTACATCCATAGGTATATATTTTTAACCCTTTTTCTTATTATTTAAACTTCTCTATTTTTATATTAGACTTTTTATTAGATTTTTAAATTTTATTTTCCTTTATCTTCCGCACCTAATTATAATAAAATAATGTTTTCTATTAATCTCGTTTTTAAATTTTTTATACTATTACTATTAATTTTAATACAATTATTTATTGTCTGTAAAAGTTTATTGAGTATAGACGAATTCTTATTCGGCACTAATTCATTCTATATATCTATATATTAATTGTGTAATAATCATTACGTGTATACTATTATATATGTATATAATTAGAAATTGCGAATAATTTTATTCAATGAGGATTTGAACACTTGAACAAAATATCAAAATCTATAATTCATAGATTTCGTTAGCGAGTAATTTGGCTGTAATAATTAAATATTCTGCTGCATAAAAATCATAATATTGATTGAAAATATTGATTTTATTAAAGCATTGAACCAACACTGAATTGTCAGAGTAGTATGTAAACGTGAGAAGAAAATCTAACAGCTGACAAGTCAACTACTTTCGTATGTGAAACACTGAAATTCAGTTATACAGCACTTGAGGGTAATAAAACTCAATTTATAATAACTACGCAAAAATATATTTTTCAGTTATAAATTTATTTTATATATTATAAACCAAACCGTTTCTAAAAGAATTCATTGAAATTCTTTATTTAACCTCGAAAAAAGTTTAGGCTGAAAATATATCCAAAGATGTATGTTATATTGACTGAATAGAATATATTGCCTCAATATCATGTAAATCATAAAAAATATACTTTTGCAAAAATTATTATTGAGCTAATAATCCTTGTAATAAAATTCTTGTAATAATAATAATCAATTATTTAGTATTTTTATTAATGATATTTTTTTTTATTTTAATTTTTTATGATTTTTTTTTAATCCAGTAGTATGGATTTGGAGAGTGAGTTGACATGGCTTGTATCGGTAGAAGATGTATTTGTAAAAATTATACATATCACTACAAATGTAATATTATAAACTAATGTGTATAAATTACGAAAGGCAGAAATTCTATTTTAATTTGAAATCATTGTCGATAATTTGAACTCTGAGCATTATATTTTATAATGTATATTAGCTATCGAATATCAATCTTCCTAATGTTAAACATTGAGATTCCAATTCTACAAATGTCTAAAGCAACGAACTTTCACTTTTCTTCTATAACGTAAGTGAGAAAGTTCCAGGAAGTCCAACGATAATCGACGAGCAACGAAAATTCGCACCGACAGGCCGTTGAATCATTGATAAATCATTGGAACGTTAACATAGGCAAATATTAGCGATGCATTTGGATTGGCAAGTGGATTTGGTAATGATGGCATTGGGTCCGGTGGTGGAGTTGGGCGAACAGTCGAGCGGCAGTTGAAACGTGCGAGCGAGAGACGTGGCGAGCACACAAATAGGGCAGCCGTATAATTTATATCCGTCAGGGAAGTCGAGCAGCGGGGGCGGAATATCCCGGGGATCCTGGGTTGCCGGGACAGAGGCGCACATCACCCATAAACGTGGCTGAGGCTCGCTTATGCGCGACCGTGCGTGGGTGGACGCGCGGCGTCGTTTATGAGACGATCCGGGAAACCGCGGAATTACCGGGCACCCGTTACCAGTGAGGTGTCGAAGTCGGATATAACGCACTTCATTGCAAAAAACGATTAATTGTTCGGCCAATGGACGGACCTCGAACTCCAGTTTCCGTACTCGATGCTTTTACCAAGATTGCGTAACTTTGTCTCCATCGAGAGAGATCAGCTCTATTTGTTTCCCATTATCATATACTTTAAATCTCAGACTTATCCCATATTTCACTTCATATCAATTTATTTGTAAGGTATGCACGTAAACACATCCAGTCACGTAGAACTCATGGCGACTGTGCATCGAACAATATAAGGAATGCAAGGTTTTTAAGTTATTACAGCGTTTAAGTTTACATGCTTTAACTACCGTAAACAATATCTAAACATAGTAATACTATTAATGTTATTAGCTTTAACTTTTAAAAAATATTTATTTGTATGTAAAAGAGTACGTTCGAGTATTACTTCATATTTCGAATTAATTATAATTTAAGTACTTAATAATACATTATGGATAATATACGCATTAAAAGATAATATTAATCTTCGTAAAAACTTTAAGTATTAAATTAATAAGCAATTGACTATTCATTTTATATGAGATTTCACAAACGTGTGTATAATTAATATTTTGCAAGCCAGCGGCTGTTCAAATAAATCAGTATCTATTATTCACTTTTAATTGACAAGAAAATTATGAATATTTATATATTCCAACAAATTTGGAGATCAAAATATTAATCACATTCATTGATTTTAGTGACTTCATTATAAGCCTTAAAATTGTAGTTACGACTGTATTTGTGAAACGTAATGTGACATTAATGAATTGATTGTAAATATATATAAGTACAGTATTATAAATTGGTTGAATTTGCTTGAAAAGTGAAAACACTTGCTTAAAATAAATAATTGACCCTATTAAATAAGCGTTAATATTTGAATTTTATGCAAAATTATTTATCATTTTATTAAAATTAATAATCATTATATCAAACGCCTAAATTCGTTAAATTTTGTATATATATATATATATATATATATATATATATATATATATATATATATATATATATATATTCCATTCATTTCTATATATCTCCTATACGCATCCACTCTTACTGCTTTATTCTAACAATTTATATTATAATAAAACATAAATTATTTACTTTGCTGATACTGACAGCTTTGTAAACGTTAATGTATTATAAATGATAAAGAAGCGGTTATTAAAATATTATTTATGCCCTGAATTATATATGAATTCGATTTTCTTTTAAAAAATTCTGATTTATTTCAATGTTATATTAATGCCCGTAAAACTTAAATTTTACTAAGAATTCATTCATAAAAATTAATAATTTACTCATTTACTGAAACAATTCTCAATCTTCAAAACAAAGATATATTTTCGAGATTATAGCGAATTAGATTATAGATGCGTTTATATGTAAAATTTTTACGGCAATATGTACAGAAAAACTGTGATGTCATTATTATCGTAATATTTCTGGTGTATGTAATTAATTTTCCTTTCTTTTTTTGCTTCAATGTATAGATTCTCATTAATTGTACGACCACATATTAATTTTAATTATATTAATCTGAACATTTTCATTGGCCTAATACAGTATTTCAAATAATTTTGATCGAAGTCTTGAATTATATATTTATTATTTTTTATCATATATTTTAATAAAACTTAAATAGCTTAGAAATTAAATATATTTATGATAACGCTTCGATACGTTCAAACGTGCACAGTTAATAAATTCTGTTTTCCCAGAAAAATTTTAAAATACATACCATAAAAATTCATAAGTTATTATTATTATTATTGCCGAAACTCTTAATAATATCTTAATAATTTAAACTCGTAATATAGTTTATTATATTAATATATAAAATATTTATGATAATGACGATTATGATGATGTTGATCATGATGATATAAAAGGTGATTTTTACAATTATAGAAACATCGATGTTCTATAAGAAGGGGAAATAATTTTTCGAAGAAAATGTAGATAAATTGTGCGATTCTAAGCTATGATCGGCTTCAGTTACGAAAAAAACAAAAAGTAGTCTTGTAAAGAAGTCACGTTTTCGCGAATATCGATGCATCTAACGTAGCTTGGCCGTGCCAACGAAAAATTTTATTCTACGCAGCGTTTTAGATAGGCAGAAGGGGTCGCGCACAAGTAAATAGGTCGAACGTGCGATCAAAGTAAGGATACGAAAATCGGAAACACCACTTTTTATGTCACCTATTCTTTAAGTATTTACAATCAAGATTTAATGAGACATTGGAATATGATTCGGAACTCCATTCATCATTGTAATTTTGCACACGATTAATGCTTTATGCAATTATGATTGATTAAGTATGATATTTAATAACAAATCTCAAATGCTACAAGCTGCTACATGATATATAATCTTTATATTAGTATCGGCGTCGGTAAAGGCATCAACTGTAAAAGGCCAATGCTTCAACTTTAAAGGTTGAAATAATAATGGCAAATAATTTTACTATGATTTATTGACGGAAATCTTTTCGTAATTAATCATTCGTAATTTTTTATTAGAATTTATCGATTCATTATTAATACTGATATTGATGGTGTTAAAAGGCGAAAGGCAAAGCCGAGTGTAAGAGGGAGTTAGACATAAAAGTGGGTGTTGATGTCAGGGAGGTAGTAAAGAAGACACGAGCGAGTTCGTGAGTTTGGTATGGTGCATGCAAGGTACTGTAAATGATCTTATTTCGACATATATATGGATAAGGATGGCGAAATTCGGGCCAATTTTTATGTGGATTGCGGATTGCTCATTTTCCAAGGCATTTGATTACTGGATAGTGATGAATAAATATACTATCTTACGTTAATCTATGCATATTATAATTTTTATCTAAGGCGCTTCGATCAAATGATCATTTCCATAAAGACTATAGATAGCATGAATTTAGAACTGGAATACTAAAAAAAAAAAAAAAAAAAAAAAAAAAAAAAAAAAAAAAATATTTTTATAATGACTGGATGATACAAATAAAAAATATATTATTCAGGTGAAAATATTCATAGGATATAATTTATTGAATTGTAATATTTAGTAATTTAAAATAGACGTATAGAAATATTGGAAATTTTTAACTGAATGCTGATGGCTTTAACTACATTAACAGCAACAAAATTTTTCAATGAAACTGGCAGTTTTCAATAATTTTATTTTAAGGATTTGACATTTGGTCATTTAGACATTTAAACAAAAAAAAAAAGGAATAAGTAAACATCAAATTTAAATTTAATGAGAAGCTTAACATCCACTTATATATATATATCGTTTCATTTATATAAGCAAAACATAACTTTTCAGTACTATTCAATAAAATGAGTATTACTATATAAAATTATTAATCATCTGTCTTATCTCAATAGAATCTATAAATTTTTCTGTACTTTTAAAGAGTTTCAAAGATTTTAATTTCCATTTTTAGCGCTCAAATTTAATAGCTTTAATGTTTTTAGTATTGCCTCTATTTAAAAACGTACATAAATTATTTAAAAATATAAAATGTCATATGTACATTGTATTATATAATATCCAAATTTGATTTGTATTAATTTGATTTGTATATATATTTGGAGCAGAATAGATGAATTTATATAAAGTAGAATTTAAAATACTAATGATTAAAATAGAAATACGCATATGGAAATACTTTGTTAATTGACATTGGAATAGAGTAGAGATAAAAAAAAAAGAAAAAAGATCGCATTGTTACGTTACTAAAATAGTTCTGAGTTTTGTTGGTCGAATATTTTAAATTTATACGAATTACTGAAATTCGGGATCTAAAATGTAAAGAAAATAAAAAGAATTAAGCTCTTTTGATTAATTTTTCAAAAATAAAAATTACATCACAATGTTTGTATGTAGGAATGTACGAAAAATAACTCCTGCAAAGAAAATTAATTTTAAATATGAAATAATCCGAGATAAACATAAAATACAGTAATTTAAGGTTCTCTGAATCGAATAAGTTTGAAAATTTGGAAAATGAGAAATGCATATTTAATAATTCTACTATTAATTTTATAAATTGGCGGCAACTTATACTATTTTTTATAAATAATATTGTGAAATAAAAAAAAACAATATTTATTATTGAATTAAAGAAAACAGTTATTTATATTATTTTCAACGCTATTCATTTACCTATTTTACCTTATCAATGTATACATTTTGTAGACATGTTTCGTAGTTTATTTCAATTAAATTGCATTTTGGATAAAACTTAAGCCTGCGAGTAAATAATAAATAAATTCCGTAAATAAATAGTTGATGATATAACAAGGTGATTGTAAATTAAATAATATACTTGTTTACATCACAATATCAACTCATATAATCTTTCCAAATATTTACAAACAAGCTACTTTTATTTGAAAATACGTCAATATGATACTTGTATGATAATTACAATATTTTAAATTAGTATTAGATCAGTGATTAAAATTATTTTGAATTATATTACCAGTTAACAAGCTTTCAAAATTCTCTAACGTTTTTAATAGAAACGTGTAAGACTTACACAAAATAATTATTAAAATAAATTCGATATTTAAATTAATTCGTAAAGAAAAAATAACGTTGTTATGATCTTATGCTGACTATATATATATATATATTCGTGTCCACTAAGTTATTTAAAGTAATATTTTTTATATAAATTATTCATTATCAAAATATAAATTCATATTTTTATTGTTAAACTCTATTAGCTGCATTGCATGAGAAATTATACATACTATTTTCAAATAATGAGATATTCTGGAATTTGAAAGTATTCATGAATTCGTACTATTATATATAATGCTCTGATTATATTGAATATTTTATAATATATTTGCAATTCGACGTAGTATGTCACGTAGAATTATTCATTTAATAACATTTGTAAATCTATATTAAAATAAGTGTATTATAAAATTTAAAAGTTTTTATTAAATTAAAAGTTTTATTAAATTGTATAAATATAATTTTTATAATGTACTAAATAGAATATGAATTATATAAAACAAGTTTTAATACTATTTCTTAATAATATTAATAATTTTTTAATTTTGTGGCCCAATTGTTTAATTCATCTAGTCGACTTTCTATGAAATTGAAAAAATGTATGGATTTATAATCAATTATTCATCATTATAATTTAATGATGTATCCATGTTAGTTGACGAATATATTAATTATTATAATTTATTATATAATTAATATATCATAGTTTGTCTTTGGTTAAATATGGAAAGAATAATACATAATAATATCAATGATAATTATGAATTATTTATCATAAATAAAATCTTAAAACATTGATCTATATTATGGCTCACTATAAAGTAGGAAATACATTTTAATTTGAAATTATTACAAGTAGTAAATATTTTTGCAAATGGAAATGTCAGTGTTAATGAATAGATAGGTATATTAACATAATTTTGGTTTTCAAATTAGAAAATAAAACATAGACAAATATCGAGGTTAAATTTAGAAAATTTTTATTGATTTTCAACTGAGTGATTGTTAATAAAATGATAATATATTTATTTGTATTTACATTACGTGTATTATTAACTGTATTTACTAGTGGGTTGATATAATTATGATAAATTATCGTTATTACCTGTTTGTAAAAGAATCTTTTATTATTAAAATGTACTTATTTTAAATTGAAAAATAAAATTTATATAATATTAAATAATTTATGTATATGTATTATTCAATTTAATTTAACGTAATTTGAAAAGCAGCTTTAATTGAGTTAACAAATAACTTTCTTTAAAACCGAATAATATTTCACGCAATAAATGTGAAATCCATTGTATCAAATCTACTTAATTCTAAGTATGGAAGTAGAACAATTACACAGATACATTTAGTAATTGTTGGTTTATATGTATATTGTATTTTACAGATTTTAATTTTAATTTATAACTATACTTTATTTCAAGTGCATGTCATTGTCGAAGTAATTACTGTAACTATTTATTCGACATGTGAATGGACATGAAAAAATAATGAATAGGAACGAAACTATATAATATAACGTGCTAAAACTTAATTTTAAACAATTTTTTTTTCTTTTTTTGCAACTAGGCAATATAAATTTTTACTTTATTTTTTATATCATCCATATTTTCATTTTGAGATGTCTATATTCTATATGGCGAATGTCTATATTCTACATTAATACTTTAATACAAAGCAGTAAGACTATAAATTATGATATTATGTATATTTTTTAGTTGATAATAAATATAAAATGGAAACTGGAAGAATAGAAATTTTAGTATGAAAGATTATATTGGAGTAAGATATTATTTTAAAGTAGGTTTCAAATTTATCTGAGATGGAAGATTTAAAAAATTTTATTATCTTGTAATTCTCTAGTATTTGAATAAATTTAAATCAGAAAATTCATATAAAATATATTGAAGTCAATATATTCATTTACATGTTAAAATAATGATTTTTTAGCGTAAAATATTTTATCGCAAATTAAGTAATATGTTATTAAGTTATTAAAATCCTAAATAAATATTTCAATTTTCAATTTTCTAAACAGTTTATAAAAATTTTACCTAGTTGTATTCATTTATAATAGTAATATATCAGGAATGTAAATAGATTTTATCGATGTAAATTATAAAAAAATACATTTAATTCAATATAATTGCCCTTTAAGCTATTATTTTTATTTGCATCAAGAATTTTCAGAATTTGATAGTTTTACTAGAAATTCTTTCTTTACAGTGTACTCCACTATATAACGTTGTAACCATAGATAATGATAAAAGCTGTAACAAATTTAATTTACAATATTCGACGTCAAACATTTAATCTATTAAAACTTGTATTTCAACAGAGTATTTAAAATAACGTAATTTTATTTATTTTTTTTTTTTTTGTTCAAAGGCGAGATTGAATATTCATAAATATTATTATGATGTATTTAAAACTTATCTGTTCATATGCTTAATTATGTTCATATTAATTTAATTGTACAAAAATTGAGATGCAACAAGTGTAAGAAGTTAATTTTGGCAGAGTAATAACAACGAAGTAGCATGGATATTTATTATAAAACAGCACCAAATTTTCCATGATCATTTTCAGTACTGAAATCTCATTTAATCATAATGACAAAAGTAAATCAACCCGTATAAAATTAAATTCCAATCGGAGACTACAAGTTTAAAACCCTCTTTGAAATTGCGATTAAATTTACATACTTCGTCATCGTGCGCGCTGATCAAAATTTTTCACTCCGAAGAATCTAGAACGTCACTCGTGATTAAATTACACTCTAATAATTTCTCTTTAAGTCTTACGGTTAAATTCACGTCTAAAATTACACTTTGTACGCGCATGGCCTCGCGCGCACGCCAGTTTGCGGCGAAGGGAGCATTGCTCGAATTCCAAAAATAATGAACCCACTATCAGCCAAATGAATTGACCTCGGAGAGCCGTGAACCGAGACTGAAAGAGGCATATAAGCGTATTATCCCCCCGCCCCCGCCCCACCGCCCGACGCAACTGTCATTCTTACCCTCATCTTCATCGTACAGGGCAAACAATCTTTATGCTTATAGAGGCTAATGATATGTGATGCATTTATAGAAAATATTGAGATGAAACGAGGCTCCTTAAGTGGTTCGGATAATATTTTGAACCATTATAAAAACACTGATGGTTTCGTTTTTTTTTTTTTTTTTTTTTAACAATTTTGCGCATATTCTAGCAGAGTAAAGACACAACAAGTATTATGAACAAAAGTAATTTAAACCTTTTTTTACCTACGTGCACAAAAGTATTTGAAGCTTATTGAATTAAATATTCCATTTTCTGTTTTTTCCACGTTTTGAAATAAAAATAAAATAATAAAATTAAAAAAAAACAGGTATTCGCGACTGCACAATCAGATTAAACAATAAGCGGATGTTGAATTTAAAAAAGTTAGCATTTCCACATGACCTTTCGTTAACCGTTATCTTATTTCAAGTGCCCAAACTTTAAACAAATGTGCTTTAATAGCTCCGTTTATTCTTCATTCTTATAATAATTATGACGATGCAATAAATTGTTTACAATTATTGCGGCACAATGTCATTCTTAACTTCTAATTGTATTCACAGAATGTGCAGCGGATGTATGGCTCTAGGAATTAACGCTGCCCTGGTCATGACTATTTGTTCGTTAACATTTTGAATATTTTACGCGTAGAGCTAATTTTAGAAAGCGAGACCCATTTGCCTCTAGTGTCTTGAGTTTCCTTAGGGACATTAGCCATATAGACACGGAGCCGTATAACGTAATGCAGGTACAGGATAGTTGGTTGGGTGCACCAAGGGGTGGCGCCAGGGCTCGCGTAGCTCGTCGCGTAGCTCGTCGCGTTCAAGCGATTAGGTCAAGCGATGACGTCACTATGCTGCCGACTGCGTCACGCCACGCAGAATCACCCCACTCGCGCCCCCGATCGATGACGCGACCTTGCCAGTCTCTCTCGGTCGTTCCATCTCGCTTGGAAGTACCTCGTCGACCCCCTTGGCACGCACAGATTCGGTAAGACAATAAGCGAGACCGAGAGGAAAGGAGCAAAAGCAGAGAGAGAGAGAGGGAGAGAGAGAGAGAGAGAGAGAGAGAGAGAGAGACAGGCAGCACGACTGGATCCTGTCCCAGTACTCAAAGGGGCGGTGGCTGCTTCTGCAACCTGGCAACCCTGTCTATATTTAGAATTGCTCCACTACTGTTCTTTACTCGAGATTTCTCACTCGCTCGCGCTCTTTTCCTTTCCTATGTACCGACCCTCGCTTTCGAATAACTGTACACGCGCAAATGTATGCCCTCCTTTGCCTTAACGATGATGATATTCTGCACCCTCATCTCCTATGCTTCCGACTTTTTCTATTCTTACTTTCCTTTTTCATATTAAATTTTCTCCATTTTTCGTATTGTCCGTTCTTCTCATTTGTATCATTTGTAACGATTTGTTTTGATTTTGTTATATCTCTGTTTCTCTCAATAGTGCAACAACTCGCTTAAATATTTCCCGACGCAATATAGTCCAGCAGTATTTTTAATTGCAAATTTCATTTTTTCCTGTCATTCAATTATAAGCATTTGTTCAAGTACCAAGCCTAGTTCAATTAGTTATATTGATTATTACATGGTATTAGAAAAAATTTTCTCTATGCGAGTAAGCCAAGAAGTTTTAAATAATTTAGTTTAATTGTTCGATAGACTACATGAAGGTTTACTTCTTGATGTTCAAATTGTTCGTGATAATATTACATTCAATGATTATGATAATATTATATATAAAATCCCATTAAATGTTGATATGTCAAAAGACTATGACATTACAAGTTCATTACACGTTTCAAGTCAAAAGAAATACTTTAATTTTTATTTAATATTCTTCTGCAAAAAAGTACTTTTTAAAACTAATCTATTGTCAATAAAATGTTAAATAGTTCATACACAATATTACACATAATTCTTTATTAATATAAAAATGTACGCTCCAATTCTTCAATTATATGTGTGCGTGCGTGCGTGCGTGCGTGCGTGCGCGTGTGTGTGTGTAAATATATAGAAGGTAACAAATATGTGCCCAATTTATTATACAATATTCTATTTAGACAAAAAAATTTGGAATAATTTTTCAAAATACTTTAAATTCCATACGAGTTCTTTTAGATAAATTGGAAAAAATCCAAGAAAATTTACTCAACAATTGTATTCCCTTTTTTATATTCAAATGTATCATATAAGGTTATTTTTTGAAACGATAATATAAATAATAAAGATTATGTGCAATTTATTAAAAAGAAATTTTTTAATAATATATTAATAGTAGCGGTTAAAGAAGTAAATAACTTATTTTTTAAAATTAATTTATAATTAAATAATAATATATAATACTTTAGCTGTAAATCGAAATTATTTCTTGTTTACGTATTGAGAAATATGAAGAAAATATTATTAAGAAAATATTAATAAGAAGATAATTATAATAATTATTATTAAGATTATAGTTGAATTTAATAACATTGGTGCTTGTAATAAAAACTTGAACTCAAATTACAATGTATTTCTTCGATCGATATAATGTGTATATTATATATATATATATATATATATATATATACCTATGTAGTTCTTTGTTTTACACGTAATAGTCATATAAACATTTCTCAGAAAAAAAAAAAAAAAACTAGTACACAGCTTATAGATTAAATTAGGAATTTATAAAACACCACTGTAAGAGAATGTAATCCTGTTAAAATTATCAAAAGCAATTTTATTAAAATCGAACGCTGGCACTACATCATATATGCAATAATAATTGAAGCCTTCATATTAAAATATAGTAATGCACATTATTTCTACAAACCTAGTGAAATATATTACAAAAGTAAGAAAGACGAATGAAATCCAACAACCAGTAAAAAAATGGATGTGTTTATTCTTGAAAATTTATTGTATTTAGTTTATAACATATAATTCCAAATTTAATTAACGTACAATCTAATGTAGGCATAAATCTATATTAAAAAAATCTTGTTTATTCAAATAATTTACAATTGTGTAGTAAAAAATTTATTCTATATTCGAAGATTAAATACTTATTAAACTTTTGTTCTTAGTTTATGATTTCAAGGATAAAATGTAAGTTAGATTGGTATAGTGAATTACATTATAAATATTGAAAATTTTAAAGGTGGAATTAAATATATTTCTTTTCTTTGTATATTAATTACAAATTTTAGATAAAATGCAAACAAATATTTTTTATGTAACAAATATTTCCTAGTGATCTGTAAAGTAAGATTTATCAATATCAATTTTCAAATTTATATTTTGAGTATAGATTGTATTAACCTTAGCAACATTAAAAATCATTAATTAATATTGAGAGCAATTTAGGGGTTTTAAATTATTAGTTTCACCAAAAATATTGTCTAGCAAAATATTTTCCTTAGATGAACATAAGTGTTTAATTTTTGTTGTTGAAGTTATTTTTTGTAGAATGGGTTACTATTATTTAGGCTTCCTTTATATGGATGAAATTTTTTCTATATTAAATATCAAAATTGTTATAAAATTAAATATAAAATTTATTGTTAATCTATGAATAATCAAATAATAAGACGTAATATGTTTATAAATAATTTTGGGTTATTGTATATTTTGTGCATTATAAGTGTGAGAATTACATTTGGCTTGTTTGCTTTATTAATTGAATATATACTAATATATTAATATATAGTGAATTACAAATGATAAGTGATTAATGATCAAATCCTAATTAGATAATCCGATCAAATGATCAGATTCTATATATACAATAAATATAAGATGCGGTTAAGATTACATTATTAGCAGTCAAAAGAGAATAATTAATAAAATTCTTTTACATTTATCCGGAAATTTTAAAAATGGATATGATAAAAAAGAACCAACAACCATGACTTGAACATCGTATAAACTTCAACGGTTATATCTTTGTCGCTAGATCGAAATAATAGAAAAGCACATATTAATTCTAGGAGGTCTTTGTGAGATCTAATCTCATTTACAGAACTGATACGAGCTACATAGATTCATTAGACCATACATAGGCGTACTGCTAGCTCACGCGCTAATTAACATGATAACAGAGAAAATAATTACCGTAGAATCATTGAAATTCAGTCCTGTGTCACTGCTACGACCAGTGACTTACACAAGCATAAGCACATTAGTGGAACGAAAGAAGAGATGGAGAAGAGTCAATCGAGTACTAATGAAAGACAACTTTCATTAATCACCTACATCTATTGCAACCGATCTGCATATATATATATATATATATATATATATATATATATATAAATTTACACATATGCATACATATATACTTCTCGGAAATAAAGCTAAATTCCAGACTAAACTTTTCTTTTTTCGTATACGTTCTCTTCAGGAAAAATAGAGGAGCTGATCGAAACAATCTATGTTATCTGTTGTCTTTTCAGGATAAAATAGAAAGGTCAATGTAAAATTGCGAAAATTTAATGTACTAAAGGGAATAAAAAAACATGCGTGGATAGAAGGAGAGCCGTACATAAAAGCTATTTATCTTATTTTGCATTTGTATCTGTGAATTTTGAATTGTGGATGTAAAATCGATTGAGCATTAATTTCCTTCCAATTCACGGAAACAAATAGGATAGCATTTTTTATTTTATTTGTTAATTAAAGAGGCGATTATGTAGTTCATTCGTTTTCAATACAGAATCCGATCTCAGTCACATTTCTCACTTTAAATAGTAAGTTTAAAATCTGAAAACATTAATTTCTTAATATAAAAAATATTTTATTCAAAGGCTATTTTTTTGCTATAATAATATAATTATTCAAATTTGATAGTGTTATGGTGGTCTGGTATTAACATAATAATGGCTACAGACAAACATTATTATTCTTTGAACAGGAATTAGTTAGTAGAAAATTTTATATAATAATAATTTGTTTAGGTGAAAAATAAACTTTTAAAATTAAAGGAAAAGTAACTATTTATTGCGCAAGGCAGTAAATACTTTTAGTTAGTAAAATATGATCTATCAAATTAAAATTGTCGCCCATTTTGATAATATTTATTATCAAGAACATTATTTAAGAAATAGCTGATGGAAATAATATGATGTTTTAATAATGATATATAGCCATTGAAGATATAATGTTTGTTACAAGTTGTGTAAATATATGTAATGAATAGAATCATATTAATGATGGGATTAAAAATTTTACGTTGTAGAAAAGAAATTTTTTTTTTTGTTGAGAAAGTTAAAAAAAATAATACAAAATTATTCTTAATATGATTTAATTATACTTTTATATTTACATTATAAATAAAAAATATTTTTAAATAGATTTGATTAAATAAATCATTTACTGACTTTTATATAATTTAATAATTAAATAAAAAATTAAGTAAAATATATGTGCGTACATATATATATATATATATATATATATATATATATTATATTATAAATATAAAATTGTAAAAAGATTTTACTATGTTCTAACTTGTGGATATTGAAATCGCAATATTATTGAACCATTGTAGAATTTATAGGAACATAGAAAATAATTTTACAATCTATTGATATAGTGCATATTTCCGTTACCAGGCGAGCAGAGAAAGTAATTGATTACATGCTGATAATGGTTTACGAGGCTTCAGAGCAACACTTGCGGTGATTATCCGCATGGAACTGCAATGTTTCGAGATACCGTGCGATAAGGTTGTAGCTCTACAAATTCAGCTACTGTCGCTAATAATCCTCTGAGAATTCTAATGTATTTCATTCAGTAACTTATCTATATATCTGTATCTCTCTCTCTCGGGTTAAAATTATTAACTAATTTGTATTGAAACTTTCGAATTACTCAAATGTAAAAAAATTACTCTCCAATAAATAATATTATTATATTAAATTATAAACTGTATATAAATCCCAATTCACGTAATAATATTTGCAAAAATATATAATGAAAATATATGATATTATAATATTAAAGAAATTATTACAAAATAAAATAATTTTTTTGATTTATCAATAATTCTTTAAAATTTCTGAATTTAATTTTTGAATAAAATTAATGATTGAGAATATTTGAAATATTAATGGGGAATTATGTTACATATTAATAATCATTTCAAGAATAAAATAAATTCAAACAATTTTAAATAATATTTTTTTTATTTAGTGATAATGATTAATATTCTATAAATACAGAATGTGAATGATTAAATGAATATTAATATAGAATATTTTTAATATTGAATTGTAATAATTAAAAATTAATTATATGCAGATATTGCAATCTTACATATTATTTTAATTTTATTTAATATTCTTATACCACTAAAAATCATAATATTCCTTATTTTTTCTATTTATTTCATAGATAATGTCAATTATATTTTGTAGCATCAAATATTTTTAGAATAATCTTCGACTTAAATATGTAAAATTAATATTCATTTATTGAGCTTTCGAGAAAAACATGTCTAGATCATTTAAATTTTTAAGTGATATATAAAATGTTTTATTTTATTTTTAATATTCATTTTAATCCGATTAAGTAATAAATTTCGCAGCTGCAGAAAGATAATCAATTCGAAATAGGTAATGTGCAATACTATATTTCAACCTAAATACTAAATTGGTAGATTATGAGCGGAATAACCGAATTGGTAATTGCAGTAAAGTGAATAAAAGAATACAGAGTTTCAACACAAAATCAAACGTCAGCATGAAAATCAGAAAACATTTCAAGTCTAAAGCAGAACGAATCGAGTATTTTCAAAAATTACATTTTATGAATTAGACATTCACATTCACAATACGTTGTTAAGGTCAGAATAATTTTATTCTTTATCTAATTTCATGCTATAATAATATAAAAACAGTTTCATTATTAAAATTAAGTTACTCGTAGAAATAAAATATTGAATTTATGAATATATTGATTAAATTATGTCGGTTTAATATATGAACTTATTTCTGTTTTTTTCATAAATTAAATGGCAAATGAAAAATGAAATTTACAACAAGGATTATTTTAAACAAATATTATTATATTATAAAAATATTAATGTAAAATTGTAAATTTAAATAAAAATTTAAATGAAAATTTTACACTGAATTACACTATAAATTTTGACAAAATCCAAATAAATTATGTTTTCACGATTAATTTTTTTTGTTTTTTTTTTTGTTTTTGTTGCTATATTGAATATTTATTATATTACGTTTTATTCATAAACATTCAAGGGTTTTAAATAGGGATTTTAAACAATAAAATATTTTGATAAATTGATGAATACTTGTATTATCTAATAATATTCGTTTAAAAATGTATGCACAAAGCTATAGGTATAAACAACCTAATTTATAGAAACTGTAATATTATAATACTTCAATTTGTGTATTCATTATTGTTTTTAATTTAATGAGTGTAAAATATCTTAATGTTATTGATTATTTAATCATATGGACTATTTTTCAATTATTATTTGCATTTTTTACGATTAAAGAAAATTATAAAATGTTCAAGGTTTACTAAAGATGAAAATATGAAATCTATGAATTATGAAAAATCTGATATAATTTGCAAGGGAGATTACAAATAATAAATATAATGAAAATAAAGGCAATTTGATCAGTGTAAATATTGCAACAAATCTTTTTCCATAGGAATAAAGCACTAAATAATAAATCATAAATAAACATTATTTACAAGTTTTACTAAATATAAATATTCCATTACTTTGGCAATAAGAAGTAGGAAATAGTATTATTATATTATGTAGTACAGCTATTTATATAAAACAAAAATCGGCTATTATATTTATTGTAAATTTAACATCGTTCATAATCTAATTATATATTTCCGTATTTAATAAAACCCATTGACATTAATTAATAAAAATAAGTGTTATGAGAACCTAAATATTTTTCTTTCCATAGGAAGATATTTCAATTATTCTATGCAAGTTAAGAAATCCAATGTTACGTTATGCTTAGTTTTATAAAATCATAGCATCATGTCATCTTTAATTGTAGGTTTTCAATTACTTAAGTGAAATAACAAATTTGAAAATATTTAATGTATAAAATCAATATAGTTCCTATGGTTTGCGGATTAGTCTGAAAATATGTCAATATTTTTCTACTCTTTGTTGTTTAGTAACAATAACAGGAGTGATAGCAAAAATGTATTTGATAAATAGTAAAATGAAATATTTTTCTGTCGTATTTATTTCGATTAAATTCTTACTTATTAAACATACAAATATTTATCACAAAGAATAATAAGCCAATTTCCATTTTTATTTTGAAATAACAATTTAGAGAAATGTTATATTAACATATTCTAGAACTCATGAGTATTTGATTTATATGTCAAATTAACGATATAAAATAAACAATAAATGTTCGGAATCCCTAGTAATTGCAATCATTTATAAAAGATTTTTTCATTAAGCAATTATTTCTTATATAATTAATTTGTTTTTCCCTCTTATAATGTATCATTATTTTTTCTCAATATCTTACAGGTGACATCTTTTTTACTATCTTTTCTAATTATCGCACTTTAATCGACATTATGTTAATTAATAATGGGAGTATAGCGATATGGTGTATTTAACTTATATTGAAGTAATGGTGTGTACATTTGTTAGTATTATTTATGATTATTGTTCCAATTTAACTTATTTTATTAAAATAAAAATAATAATGATGACTCGAAGCTCAAAAGACAATATTACATATCAGTCTTTTCGATTATTCTTTTTTCCTTTTACTTTTATCAAATTAGTATGGAACAGTTTGCGCAATTAAAATTCTTACGCTCGCGTGTGAAAACATAATTGTTTTGAAATGTCTATTTTTACATGTGAAAACTTTTATATTTACATTTGAAAAATATTGTAAAATTAGTATCATAAAATTTGTATGGTTTTATTGAAAAAATATTTGTTTAATAATTTCATTATAAATAGCTACAGTAGTTAATTTACCTTTTAATATTAATAATTTAATTTGAATTTTGTAAGATTATTGATTTATATTATTAAAGATATAATTTTCATTCAACTAATTGTAATTAGATAACATTTTTTAAGATAATATAGAATATTATTGCGTTTTTGATATGTTTATATTAGTTCAGAAATAAATAAAATTGTTCAATACAAAGCAGATCTTAAGTTAAGAATAAAAAATTGTTGAAACATCACAATGTTAATAATTAATTTTATAGCATATCATAGGTGCTATATGCATACAGCATATAGGTGCACGTACGTGTATGTATGTGAACTTTATAATTATAGGTTTTATAACTTATCATAAAGAACGTTTGAGAAAATGTATATAAAATTAGAATATTTAGTAGAATAAAATTACGAAGAAAATAAAAACATAGAAATTAGAATAGAATAAAACACGAGACAATTACTTTTGCTATAAAATACACATTAAATAAAAGTGAAGTAAAAATAAAGATAAAAGTTTATATAGAGAATCGAAATAAAAATTTCCCTTATTTATTTATATATTCGTTATTCAAATCGTAATTGGTTAAATCTATATTTATTTAAAAATTAAATAATCTTCTATTTTGCAAAATTATTTGTAATATATTAAAATAAATTTGATATTTTTTATGTCTATAGTTATTCCTGCAAAAAGTAACTCAATTGCTTTGAATTGAAATTCAAATAAAAATAAAATAAATAGTGATGTAGTGGAATAAAGTGCACAGCCTACACTTTAGTAGTATAATAATAATTTGTGTTCCTCTAGAAATAAGAACGATTAAGTAAAAAATCAATCAGAATATCGAACTTATTTTAACAATTAGAAAATAAGGTAAACAGAATTGGGTATTACAAAATTATGCAATAATTAAGTTTTATTGCAAAATGTTAAGGTAGGCTTAAATTATTGAATTTGAACAGAAATGTATTTTTAAAATTTTATTTTGGCTTCGTATTCGATTTTCTTTTCTTATATTATAATTCTTATAATATCTTCCAATATATCAGCAAAACATTTTAATCGCAATTTTACATTTAACATTGAGTTTAAAACTACATTTATTTCCCATGCAACGATGCTGATATTTATTACAAGAAAGTTATCCAAGTTTTATGTTTAATAATGCACTAAAAATATTGATTTTTAACATATGCTTTCCAGTTAAACTGTACTTATGATAATTTTTACTAATAAAATTCTTTAAATTAAGCTTAAAAATTAATAATAAATCATTTGACAATCATTCAGAAATATAAAATGATTTTGCTCTTATTAATTTAAATATTATACATTTGCAAATATTGGTATTTGAAATGTATATTGACATTATTAATCATAAAAATATTTATATTTTCATATATACCGTTTATACATTATTCATAGTCAAAACTTATCCTTAGTATACGAGTGAATTAGCTTAAACGAAATATTATAAACGAGTAAATAATAATAATTAGATTAAATAATGATAATCATTAATGGCATGATGAATTTAATGTCTTGTATGGATTTTATAAATATTACAGTGAACATGGGATTTTCTATTTAATTTTTGTAGTTGCTCATAGTAAAAAACACCATTAATGGTCTTATTAATTTTTTTTTATTCCCATTAAAACTTTCTCATCCACGACATTATTGTATGCAATGATGATCGTGTATTAATAATTATCATCATTATTGATATTTATAAGGATAATTATTAGCAATAACTATCCACAGTAAAGTTTTATAATTTTTTTTTTTAATCGGCTCGTAGAAAAAAAATGACACTTAATTTATTTTAAGTGTATATGTTAATTTTTTTCATTTTTTGAGGTTAAGTGAAATGGTGCAAAATTTTTTTTTACGAACATAATATTTGAAATGAATTTTCGTATAAAGCTGTTGAAAATTCAATTTAATCAGTCGGTATATCAAGCATTTTAAATAAAATTTTTCAAGACAGTTGTAAATTACAATTAAATCTTACTGAGATATGTTCAAATTAAGTCTCGTTAACTACTTTAAAAACTTCGTATTTGGATAGGACGTGAAAAATGTTGCACTCTATCTACTCTTTAAGACGCAGATTTGGTTGTTACAATATAATTACCCTCATAATTAATACCTACAAATTTGTATACGCTTACATATTTGATGATACTGAAGTCGCGTATTTCGCAATAACGTATATATGTAATTAATTATCACGCTCACATAGTTATAACAATTAAAATAAACTTTTTTATATAAATGGGCGGCAGTGCTAATTGATTACACAGATGCACCTACCGTAGGACCAGTACTTTACGCAATTTTAATTTTTTTGCTTTTTAATACTTTGAGTTTGTTTATTCAGTTTTGATTTTTCTTTCGCATTTTGAGTAGATGTTTTCTTACACATATTCTATTTACAATTTACAAACGAGTTCGAAGATTCTATCGTTTATTTTATCATCGTTTTTCGTTTATTATTAATGTTTATGATGATTTTTAAGCGATACGATTGACATGACCATGAAACGTATAGGCATCAATTTAAAATTCACTTAAAAAACTTGTAAAAGTGTTATTGATTTGAAATATGCAAGTCATAATATTTAATGCTTCTATAATCAAAAGTAATATATATTAAAGTTTCAATATATTTCATTACTATTTTATATTTATATAAAATACTAATGAAATTTACATTTTGTAAACAAATTTAATTATAATTATTTTTATAAATATTCGTGATGTTTAAAATTAGTAATTTCTATTTTTTGTTAATATTATTTTATCCATAAATATAAGCCATTTGATGATAAAGATTTATTAAACGTTTATTTTTATTACAAAAATTTTTTAAATTATTTAAAATTTACGATTGTTTAAGAATTATTATATAGCATAATTTAAAATATAAAACAATGTGTGTAATTACTAAAAATATTTAATAAAATAAAATTGTATAAATATTTCAAGTGAATAATGTGTTGCCATAATTTTGACTTTCGTTAAATATGGATTTGAATTTTCTGAGTCCTTATTTTGGAATGCTGAAAGTTATAAAATTTATAAAATGCAAATATTACATAATATTCACTAAACTTATGATTTTCATGGTAAATTTTTCGATTAAAGATTCTTTTCCTTTAATATTATTATCATTAAAGAAATTGTTTAGCAATAAAATAAACCCTCATCGAATATATTTCATAATATCAAGACATTCAAGTTGTATCTTATACGTGTTTGGATTATATTCTAATATCATAATGAACATGATTTTCAAAAATATATACCATTATTAATACCTCTGTTAGTGTAAGCAATTGATTTTTTTTATTTTTATGTATTAATATACAAAAAACACTCATTATTACATTACTGTACAATATATAAATATACTGCTTAGGAACAAGATTATCCTTTAAGGGCATTAAAATATTTGAAAAATATTCTTAACAAATGCATTAAATTTTAATCAATTTACCGTTCCTTACATTTACAACGCACGTGTTTTATCAGTAAAAAAACAATGATTATTAAAGAATGAAATATTGATTTCAATTTTTTTATAATAAACTAAATAAATATTAGTACAATATAAAAATGTCTTACTTAAAAAATGATTTGGAGTAGAGAGTACTTTGAATTTATTATTGAATTATTATAATTGATTAAATTATACAAGTAGTAGTAGAATTCAATAGATTTTTATAGGTGTCTCTTAGTTCCATCAATAATATGTTTAATTATGTATGTACTTCACTTTATTAAATATCCCATACTGTCGTGTCGATGTAGGTAAAATGTTAACGTAACCGTTGGTTCTTCAATTATTATTATTATTGTAAACATTTTAAAGTACTTAGTTTTATCATTAGACATTTCTATGAATTCGATCGAATTAAAATAATGAATACATATAGGGAATAACGTAGCGAGAATTTATAGAAAACATGAAATTTACCTATTTTCAATATCATGAACTTGAAGAATCATGAGCTTAATGAATTTTAGTAAATCAAATAATATTACAAACAAAATTATGAAAAAAAAAAAAAAAAAAAAAAAAAATTGCCAAAAATAAATAACGAATTTTTTAGTCGTTATGACTTAGTATTATTATTCAATATAAAAAATCTGAATTATGTAGAATTAATTAAAATGATTAAGAATATGAATGATCTATTTATATAATTTTATTTAGAATCAACAGTGTATATATAATCATATATTTATTAAAATAAGTAAAAATTTAAGGGTCGTAAATTTAATAGTGAGTAAAGATTTCTGAACAGCTAAACAAGTGCTTATCCCTACGCTTCAGTTGTCTGAAAATATTGAAGAATACGTAATGAAGCTTGTGATTTTATTATTATCATTTTTATTTTAGTAATTATTTAGTATTAAGAACCTTTATTTTAGATTGTAAAACATCACTTTAAGAATAAACATTGCTTTCACGTCGTTAAAACAGTAAAATTGAAATCCTTCCACATAATGTTCATCCAAATGCAAATAGAAGGGACTCAGAAAGTTCACGAACGAGAGCCAAAATAATCGCCATAGTCCAGGACACCATCAGGAGCAAATCATCCCGTTGTCCTCGCGTTATGTGCCATAGTCCGGGTTGTCGTCGTCGTTTGGCTGCTGGGCCTCGGTCCAGTAACCGGGTGAGGCCGGGGCCCAGGGCACGGCGACGTCGAGCATCGCAACTCCGGGTCTGTTGCTCTGGATGAGTTTTGGCGACTTGGGTGGTGATTCCGCGAACGTGACGTTGCGCCGTGAAAGTCGCTTCAAAGATGGGGGTGGCGGCGATCTCGGCAGCGGCATCGGGCCCGAGCAACTGCTCTCGGCGACGTTTCCACCTGCACTGCTGCTATTACTCCTCATTACACCTGAGTGTGGGTATTGCTGTGTACCTGGTCGACCTCGGCATTGCCAATCGCGTTCGCTGGTGCGTAATACTGGAAAAAAAAGAATAGCGACGTCGGACGTCGTTGCTCTCAGGTGGATTTGTTTATTTGTCTTTTTTTTAATTTTTTTTTATTTGTTTATTTGCTGATTAGGTGGATTATTTTGGAACATGGGAGTTGCTAATTACAGATTCAAACTCTATTTTAGACTAAATGACTGTTTTAGTTATTTAAAACATTAAATATGGATTAATAATTTTCTAATGAATACTTCGAAGTTTTATCCAATACTCATAAAGTGGATTTTAATAATTATTACGTTGAATATGATTAAAAACACTTATTTTGGAGTAATGTAATCGTTGTGAAAGTAAAACTAAGATACAGATATTCAATCTCTTTTAACGGATATTTTTTTACACAAACATTGTAATATAAATAAAAGCTAAAACATAAAAATTCTTAACAATATCTATACAACTGCAATATTGTGACTTCAATTATAATGAAATTTAGATTAGTTCACAAACTTCGATAATTAACGTAACGATTATTATGTTATATTTCATAATATTAATTTCTAATAGATATTAAGCGACTACTTATTTATATTCATCGTTTAATCAATAATAATATATAATTGGATTAGTATATATATATATTGGCTTGACAATCATGCTTTAGAAATCCAGTGATGGTTAAGAATAACTAAATTGCTCAATATTTTATTTATAATTATTTCAATTACATTTCATTTAAACGTACATATAATATTGCAAATATATAATTTCATCGATATGTGCTATGATTTTTCCTTGCTAATAATTCTGTTTTTGTTAGTATACATGTATTTCATAAAACTTAAAATATACACATTTACATTATGCATTTAAGTCGGATTGTTGCAGCTCGAGACTTAGCATTAAGCCATGCAGCTTTTCATGTACTACAAGTTCCTTAGAAGATATATTATTAAAAGCAAAACGATGAAGGGCAAGAATAAGGGTGTGCGGGAACGGAGAATGTGAGCGAAATTAGGATTCGGTATAACTGAAATACAATGAAATTCAAGATATTACAGTTTAGATCGAGGACGATAAAACTTAAGTTAAGCGGTGTATTATTTGCCACATGAAAAATATGCTCAAATCTTAATTTAAGAATTAAAACATTTATGCGCTAAGCCTTGATTTCAAATTCAAAATGATAGCTTCATTGTCAATTAAATAAAATAACTGGAATGTACTTTTTTAGTATATTAGCAGATTATATTGATTAAAAGTTTATTCAATTTATTTATTTGGATATTATAATTATTAATATAAATATTTATAAACTGCTTTATTACCAAAAAAGCATTCAGGCTTTACCAATAGTATTTAATTTATTGTCTACCTGATATGATCTTAACAGATTCATGCTATTAATTAAAATGATATTAATTTAAATTAATATTAATTTTGGAAATTACATATCCAGCATTGTTACTTTATTTTCGAATTAATTTGCCATGCAAAAAAATAACAGAAAAAAAATATTCCCAATGGTAAAGTCTTAATATTAATTAAAAGAATATCAATAAATTATAATTTATATATTTACAACAAATACAAAAAAAAATTTATAATTAAAAGTGAAAATAAGTTTATACAATTCCTTCATTATTGTTGAATATCATGCTTCATCTACTTCACTATAGAGCTACAAAAATTCTAATGAACTAATGTTCAATACATTACATAACTAAGTAAAATAAATTTCTAACGATATAATCTATTGGAATCAGGTCTACAAGGAAAACTTAAATTATTATTATTTGCAAAGTAATAAAAATTTATCTTCAGGAATAAATGGCTCCTAAAAGAATAAAGCTTCTGTATGTGATTAATTTCTAATACCATCTTAAGAAGTTTTTATATTCTACGGATTATCTACATGAAACACTGGAAAAACAAAAATTTAAAAAAATATTGCTTCCAATACAATAGCTGTTTTCGATAAATTTTCGCAATCTCTCGTTACAAAAATGTTCATAAAGCCAAAACGTAAACGAGTACAAGAAAAGAAAATAGTAAATAAAACTTCCGCTTTTATTGCTGTATAACTCGGATAATTCTAGGGATAAAGCAAAGAAGAGATAGATAATAGTGGCACTGAATCAAGGACGAGTACTCACTTATGGTCCCGGGTAAGGCGCATGCATCCTCCGTCTAACTCTGCAGTCCGTACCACTAGAGACAAGAAACAAAAAGTAAAACGAAAACGATAGCGCAGCTTTCTACATTTAGCCTTTGACTCGTACGCATTACAAGAGACGTAATGATATATGGAAGCGATGGTTCATTTCGGATTAGTAAAAAATAAATCAATATGAGATAAGAATTGAAAAATTACTGTTCAATATTATCTAATACATGATATCTAATGCATGAAGAATGACAAGGATGATCGAGAATGAAGTGTTTATTAATATATATTAATATATATATATATATATATATATATATATATATAGGATGATCGAGAATGAAGTGTTTATTAATATATTATTAATATATATATTGTATTTATGCGCGCGCGCTTTAGTGCATGTGTGTGGCGCGTGCGCTTAATTGTGCGTATGAATGTTTATATGTGTTTATATATACATGTGTGCGTGCGCGTGTGCGTGCGCGCGCGCGTGAGCGTACATTTGCGCCTGTGTACATACATATGTACATATATATATATATATGTATATATGCTTATACATGTATAGATATTTATAGAGAAAGACGCAACATCCAGCCAGATGCACGTAAGCTCTCAATAAATAAGTACAAGTAGGTTAGCATGAAATAATGAGATTTTTAAATAGCAAATTTGGATTAAAGTACTGATTTTTTGTTTATTTATTCTACAAGTTGTCGTTTTTAAATCAATAATCAAAACGAGAAATTCATGATGTAAACACAAATAAAATGTATTGCTCGATATGGTTACACGTAAGTTAAAAAATGATTTTGTTATTATTATAAATTAACTCTTTGTTTCAACCTTATGATTAGGTGGTAGTCGTAATTTTATTCAAAAGATACTTAAGTTTTCATATTAAAGAGCTCAAAGAGAACTAAAAACAATGCGTTAACCTTATTGTTAGGCTTTCTCTTTAACTTATAACGACGTGTTAGTGTTAATGTATATACATTTACTTTATCATGTACTCACTGCTCGATTTGCGAATTACATATTGACTCGTCTATCAAGTAGTGAGCGGTACCAAGAAAGCCTTAAAGTTTGCTTATCTAAATGCATGCCAAGCATATAAATCTATACACGTAGAGTTACGAGTGTGATTATAATTAATTACTTGCTAAGTGCTAAAAGAAATACAAATGAAGTATATAAGTATATGGTTGAAAAGTCTTAAATTTTAAACTCGCATCTCCTTCTCTTAGCACTTACTCCCTTATTATTTAATACTCTGATATATTCTCATAATAGTAAAATATTTGAATGTAATTTAAGCCAATTTTAAGCGTGATTATGCGCATGAATATCGACAAATTTTTTTAAAACAATATCCCACTTACCCGGCCATTGTCGAAATCTCGACCACCTCCGATTGTCAGGCGCGCTTTTGCCTTCATCGCATCCGACAGAGGAATCTAAAACATTAGTTTCTTATTTTACAGTTAGCTTGCGAGTTAGAAATATTATAGCTAATATTCAAAAATATCTGTTCGCATAGTGAAGTGATACGTTATACTTTTGCTTAATACCCAATAATTGGATTAAATACCAAATAAGGCGCGACGAAAATTCAAAAATACTCGTCCATCAAATGAAAGTGTCTCATATGTATTCTTTCGTTTCAGCAATAAAAATAAAATCGTCTTATAAAATTTATTTCGATATTTTCACTCTGCGACACGATTTATTCACACTGACATCAAAATTTACTTTTCATGAAATTATAATCATTGTTTTTCAATAATTTGAGTTTTAATAATTAACTGTATATGTAAGATGCAAATAATGTAATTAAGAAATTTTCAAACTAGCAGGATTCTAATCGAAAATTATTATTATAATTTATTAATTTATTAAGATAATTTATTATTCGCATATAATTAATATAAGTCGAATTATCCGTATATATATATATATATATATATATATATATATATATATCTATATATATATATGTATATATATAATGGAATTCAAGAAACCCCTATCTCAATGACTTTCTCAATGTAATGATCTTATTATTGATTTATAAGAATTGAAGAAGATCATATTTTAATTGTAATTCTAAAAATAAATGTTTCATAAAAGTATGATTTTCTTGTCAGTGCATTGACTTCGTGGGCGGCTTAGATCTTTACCTTTGCTCTGGTGGCTTCGGTGTGCGACTTGTAACAAAATTCCACGAGAGCAACAGCAAGAGCAAGAAGAAGACCGCCGATTAGAATGTAGAAAATGCCGGCGACATTGCTGAGTAACAATTCGTTCCTCGACGTATCTTGCTTATCGCCGTGTCTACATTCCGTACGTTCGTACCACCATTTGTTCATTAATTTAGCCAATTCGCCACTTTCCTTCAGCGATAATACGGCCAGATTTATACTGTCTCTATTAATGGAAATTTAATGCTATTACTAAGCCTTGAAATATTAAATGTGGTCATCTTGGATTTATTATTTATTCCAACATTATGCATTATATTATTGATATATTTATGAAAATGCATTTTTTTTTTTTTAATGTCAGTAAATGTTAAAAAAATTAAATATTTCATATACATATATATGAAGATATGAAAAAATTAGGATATTTCAAACTGAATTTTTTGTAAAAAAAAAAACTTATTTCAGTTTTTAAATGATCTAAGAATGAATCTATGATTTTTTGTTACTACCAAATAATTAGTCCAAGGAATTAATAATCCACATAGATGTAATTATTCTTTTCTTACGTGTTAATTATATAGGATGATTAAATAGTTTTAAAATTTACAGAATTTTATTGAAATTTACAGTGGCCTATTACTAAACATATTAATAAAAAAATTCGTTAACGACATGTTAAATAAGATATGTTAATAATAATCACAGATTTTCCACCAATCGTTTCATTATATTGCAATGAATGTGAAAACGATGTACAAGAATGCTAAGTATTTTAGAAGAGCGCTAACAGATAATTAATTTGGTACAAAAAAAAGAAAAAAAAAAAAAAAACGATTACTATATAATACAGATTGTTATTAATTATAAACGTTAAATATTTAAAGCTCAAAAATATTTTTCTTCGACTGGTGTATTCATACAAACATTCGATATTGATCAATCGATTAAAATATAATAATCCATTCAAATTCTTCAAACAACCGAGTTTTTTTATACTTAACTCCACGTAAGAATTTAATTTTTTTTTCCAGCAGGAAAGAATCTTTCCAAGAATTAAAGTTCTAAATTTCAGAAAATAAAATAAAATGTGCGATACTAATGTGCGAAGCTGGTGTCGTATTATTGAATGTAACAACTGCAAAGTTTTTGCGATAGAAGGTATGCGAATGGATTTTATATGAAACAGGAAAGAAGAACAGAATTTAATTTACCTCAGTGGCGAGCCAAGTGGCGTAGCGATTCCAAATCCCTTGGCGTCGAGATTCCTCCCGACTTTCATAGTATCACAGGGTTCTCGCTCGTTTATATAATCGTTTTTCGGGCTCTCAATCAGCAAGGCATACTTTCCTTTACTCATCCGTACTCTTTGAATACCTTCATCATACGAGTTGACAAAGACCTGTTTATTCTCGTTCATGAATCTCCACATTTGCTTATAAAGTTCGATTTGCGATCTCTGTAAAAAGTTTTCTAAACTATTATCGGTAATCAAGAAATTAATTCGATTAACGCCAAGACAATGTAATAAAAAGATCCTTTAGTACCCTTATAATCACGCATCTTAGAGCTAAATATCATTATACTGCGAAAGATGTTACATTAATTCAAGATTGCATTAATTTAATTTCAATTTACATATGTTCACACGTATAGTTGATTGCAGTTTATAAAAATAATTAGATTATCTAGACATGTCATCAAGACATCCGAGATTAAAGTTAAATGTATTTTTTTTATTTTTACTTAGCATTACTTATATGATGCATAGTACGAATGTATTTAAACTTTAGAGAAAAATGTATTAATATTATTTTATCGATAATATAGTGTTACCAATATAATAATTTTGGTAATGTATATCGAAGGAATTTTATGAAAAATTGTAACATAAGGACTAATTAATTTTGTTGTCATATATTTTATAACAACGCCATAATGTTAAATCTGCTTGACTGGATATGTTATCGATTTTAATAAAGTAATGATAACAATACTAAGTAGTTCTTAATGAGTATTATTTCGTTTTCCTAATAGAATTCTTTCATTAACACAGTTTTGCCGTATTATTGAAGTTTTTTTTACATAATTTAAATTACTTTCTGCCATTATCCAATGCAACGTTTTTACGATAATAAAATCGTCCATTTATTTATTAAGCATTGCCGAGGAATCATATATAATTTCGTATTTTAGATATATGTGCATGAATAAATTGACTATTTAAAGAATTACTACATAATTCGGAAATGTCAACTATTTTACGAAGGAAAAATTTAATTGCCGTTATACTATATTGTATTATTCCAAATTTCATTGAATATTTACTTTGTATTTATTTATGACATGTATTTGTGCGACATTGCGTTACGTTAGTCCATCATTTAAATGAAACTAGATCCGAAAGAGTTTGAAATGAAAATATAGTAGGGAATAGAAGCGCCTTTAGCATACAATGAGAATAAATAAGTTGGACTATGAAATGTGTATCATCGTCATGAATATTACTAAATTCGCAATGAAATGAGGATTGGACGCAATGGAATGGATATGTATAAAGTGTGCGTGTGTAAATATACCCGAAAGAAGTCCCACGTAGAGCCATGCTGCAATGTACCATACTGCACTTCGGTCTGGGCGGCCAAGTCTTCGGGCGAGTTGATGGGTGTGACCATACGCTCGACCGTTAGAAATGCCGCGAGATTTGCGGTATATGACGAGATCAGGATTAGTGTGAAGAACCACCAGACGCTACCCACGATACGGCCGGAGATGGATCTGCCAAAGTCACGCGTATGCATTAGTGTCACAATGCAATGTAAAACTTCCTTTTATTCGCGTGTTTTCTTTCTTCATACTTTCTTCATATATTTTCAGTATTAAACATAATTTTGCAATTTGCCTATTTGAAAAGCTTCTATTAAAAGGATTTGTAATGTGGTTATGGAGAATTGTTGTTCTTTTGAAATAAGCATTTTTACGTGATAAATAGATTTTGAAACATTTATAATATGAAAACTTTTCTATTAATATGTAAGTGTATAAGTGCATTGTATTTAATTATCGAGTTTCTGTTTATGTAGTTAAAATTTAATTTAAAACTAAACAAAGTTTGATGTTCACTCGTGAGTAACAAAAAGCAAACAGCAGAATAAAATGCAAAGACGGCTTATAGATATAGAGCCACATAGAAATAATTATTTCTATTATCTAATATTACGATACAACTGATATTCACTTTATGGTAGATATTCATATGGATTTATATATATATATATATATATATATATATATATATATAAAAAATAAAATAAAATAAAATAAAATAAAAGAAAGATAATGGCATTTGTTCCCGGTAAAATAAAATATAATTTTCATTATAATAAATTTATAGATCGACCGTAATCGAATATAAACAATAAAATGATTTTAGATTAAGGAGTAAATTACTTCACTTCAGAAATATTTACGCTAATTATAAAGCGCATGTAAATGAGGTGAAATTACGAGGGTTTCGTAGAAAAGAAGTTCATTATGATACGTACTATTACGTGTCATGTAATTAGAATTTGGTTTAGTAAGAGTACATGTAATTACACAAACTACAGTCTTTCCATTCCCGCAGTTTGTCTTTCTTTATCAACAGAAATCTCTCGGCAAACGTATTGTCATAGCGGAGAATATGCAGATGATCGAAGGAGGGGAAAATTCATCGAGGAGCCCGGGCTGTAGCATTGCACTTTTGTATTCTTTTCGGCATTGCGGCCGCAGCTTGCACGATCAATTTACATTTCGGCTTCGGCACTTTCTTATGGGCGCCACGAGTCCACTACCACCCTCTTGATTAATAGCTCAAATATTCTCACGGCAACGATATGAATTGTAAATTCCCGACCATTTACACTCTCACCTCTATCCTTTCTTTCTCATCGTCGTTCCTGCTTATGCCTCCTTTCTTTTCGCTCAATGCCGGGAATACTTTATGCAAATACACATTATGAAACGAACGGGACGCAGTCAAACGTTAACTTAACCGCGACAATCACAAGTCTCTCCCGGGGATGATTTCAACGGTTTTTCCGACTTTAGTTCTCTCGTTTCTTTCCTTGATCATTAAAATATATCATTACAGACCGACTGCTGAAATACAATTGATGCTGCTGCGAGAGCTAAGCAAGACGGTAATTCCGTTTTTTCGTTTTATTTCTTCGACAGTTTTATTATTAATGGATTTAAGAGTAAGGAATAATGTTATTTTTATATTTTCGAGCTTTTTTTTCTTCTAGCTGGAGTTAAATCGATACAATAACTAATCGAATAAAAATGATCGAAGCTGTAATAGAATTTTTGTAAGCTACGAGAACTAAAAAAAAAAAAAGAATAATAATAATAATATGTCAATGTAAAAATAGAAAATATATTTATATAGAAGATACAGTTTTATACTAAACTTATCGGTAATAACTTAAAAAAATTCGTATTTGTTAAATTGCCAATTAAAATAATTAAATAATAACATTTACATAGGCGTTAAGAAATCAAGTTATAATTTGATTCGATTCATATCAATTAGTTCAATTAGTTCATAAAGTATTTAAAAAAAAAAAAAAAAAAAAAAAAAAAAAAAAAAAACAATTAACGTATTTTTTTAAATTTGATAAGATACCATTGAAAATTATTTTATATTTCGTTAAGCACGACAGTCTCAGTACATAGCCAACTACGCAATGAGTAGTCTGTTGATATATATATATCAATTTTGTACGTAATAACGTATAATGTTCAATAAATTACTAATACGATTATATTCAATTAGAGTTTCCGAAGATTAGAGTTACATGGGAATTATGACGGCCAACAAACGATTTATCATCTAATAGAAGAATTTCAAAGTTGCGTAGACACGAGGTAAACTTACCTAGGCGAGATGTCACCGCCTTGCTGCATAATTGCACCCAACGCGAACCACAAACTATTCAGAATGCTGAAATCGTTGGCCATGCTGGTGTGTTGAGTGTGAGGCGATCCCTGCGGGCCATGGGAATGCTGCAAAGTCCCGTCCCGGGAGACGAGGCTCGGGTCACGACTCGAGCCGATTGTCAGGACGCGCCATTCGTACGGTGAAAATCTAAGTGAAGGCAATGGCTGATTACAGCTCTCAACTTGTTTTCTTTTTCTTTGCTTTTCTTTTTTATTATTTATCACTAAGAGATTTTTTTTTTTATCCATTATTAATGCTAAGTGTTAGCCGCTGCAATGCTTAAGAGATAATGAAATAGATTGAATTCTATTGATGTATAATGTTTTATCCAATTTTTATATCCACGAATATTTTTATTGATTAACAAAAGAATGTTGGATGTTTGTAGGATGTTTGTGGTGATTGAAATTACATGTAAATATTTAAAAATTTCATATGAATTATTTTTAATTACTTAGCAGCATTACTTTGAATACTATAATTGTTTAACTAATCAAGATTGTTTCAATATTATTTCAATAATTAATACAGTACGATGAATTTTTTTTCATTTTTCATCTATCACATCTTATTTACATACTAATAATGATATGTATAAAATTATTAGAAAGTTATCAATGAGATAGAATAAAATCTATTTAATATTCAATTAGTATTTCTTTTTAATATTGCTGAATTATTTGTTCAAGCACATTCTAATAATACACGCGAATGTCATATTTATAATGATTATTCTATTTTTAACATTAACATTTTATTTTACATACATTTCCCGTTACATTAACTTATAAAAATCAAATTAAATAAAAAGATTCTCTTTAAAAATACATATGTTAAAATTTATTTATTGCGACAGACAGAGATACATAAATTCTAATTATTCATTATTTCGTTTGTTTATTAGTTGAGATTTTAAAGAGATCTTACCTTGAAACGATGAAGAGTACTATTGAGACGCCAATATAAGAAAAAATTACACAGACCCAAATTTCCTTGCTGAGTGGATTAAGAAAGCTAAAGACGCCAGGATTTTGCTTAACGGGTTTTTTAATCATGATACTGATGCCTAGAGACATAAACGGCTTACTAAAGTCAATTACTCTTTCTCGCTCTGATGTAATAGTCATTGGAGCAATAGCAATATCTGCTTCCTAAATAAAACAAGTTTTAAATTATATTATGATATTGTTCTAGAAATCAGTATAAATGTTTTCATAAATCTACGGAATTGTAAATGAAATATTTAAAGTACGTCAAGTTTTGTCAATTATTTTTTTAATCACAAATAGAATTATATTCAACATTTAAGAACATAATAGAATGTGCTAATAAATTAATGCAATTTCTTGGTTAAATAACCAAATAATTAAAAACGCATTTTAATAAATAGGTCATTGCAAAATAAATAATTGCTTTCCTACGGTACATAAAAAGGATAACTTCAATTACTGTATACGATATATAAACATGATAAACGACACAATGGCACATAATCCTTATGAATTTTACAAACCAATTCATAGATGGAGTAAGTATCGAATTTGCTCCTCTAAGCTTGCAAGCTCGAGACCTCTATCGCAAATAAACCAAACCGACAGTGCATTGTCAGATAAAACAGTTTTTTCCTTTTTCTGAAATAGGTAGTTTTAGCCCCGTTCGATCAATAATCGACTCTTAAAGCTCCTATTTACTCAATACTTTTGCATGTATCGAATTAACATGTTAGTTACTACTTCTCGTGTTATAAAAATCTTCTTTCGAATTTCTTTTTTTTCTCTCAATATAGCAAAACTTTATTAGTTGTTCAACCAAAAATATACATTTTACAAAAAAATAAATTATTTCGTAATTATTTATATATTGTTGATTAATAAAGTAATAGTAATTTATTATTGTATTAAATATCTTCAGTTTGTAAATGACATTTTCTTCTTTTACAATCAATGTTCTCTTCTTATTAGTACATACTTATCCTTTTTTACTACATATATCTTTCAATCAAAAGTTGTATAAAAATATCTAACGCATTTGATGGTTCGATGGATTATATCAGGATTATAAGAATTTTTAACGTATTGATCGAATAAATAAAGCAAAATTGATTAAATATTATCAATGTAAAGAGAGTATATTAAGCTTCACAAATTTTGTGTTTAATTTATAAACGACGAATGTATCGTGGCTATTATTTTAAGTTATTTGTTAATTGATTTTCAAAATTAATATAATGCTATCACGTAAATGAGATAACTCAAATTCAATAGAAAATTTCTAATAATGTGGAGATAGAGAATATTAGACAATTTTTTTCTTTACTATGTCGTAAATTTGAATTAAAAATTTCGAAATATTTGTATATGTATAGATATTCTTCTCGTCGGCATAAAGAACAATACATCTATATACTATTCTACTTTCTTTATGAACCTATTAGATATTATAATTAATTATTATCAAAACGATTAATTCAAGATAAATCAACTAACGTCTGCATTAACGCCGTACAATTATATGTAGGAATCAATTATATTACTATATAACTAAATAATTTTATTTTAAAAATAATTCGTCTTTAATTCGTATTTAAAAATAATGATACAATAAATTACTAATTTGTTTTAGAATATCAGTTTTAAAATATCTATCATTAAGATTAAATTCAAATTATAACGGAATTTTTATTCAATCGTTATAAATCGTATATATAAATCTTTATAATAATAATCGTAAAATCACGTACATACTGTTTCATTGAAACATTATGCATTATTTAGAATATAAATTTGAAGGTGAAGAAGCATGTATTCAAAATTATGTTCATCGTAGTTTAAAATTCCAAAGTAATATGAATAATTTATTATTTCGTAAATGTACTTTTAAATAACAAAAAGTATAATAAAAATTCTATTACTATTATTTTGATTTATACACAAAGAATTTCGAAAATTTTATTAAAATTTTTTTTATTCATTCACGAGTAATTCAGCATAATGAGAAAAGAATAATGAAAGTACGTTGAATTTCGGTATAATAATTCTTAGCTTTGATGAAAAAATCACTATATATCGATAAATTTTTACATTTTTGTGAGGAGTATAATTTATGGTACCATTGGGATTTCTGACGGTATTGTAGATTTATCTGATATATAGAGTACAACAGACTCTACACATCATTATTATCTGATTAATTTACCTTTCTTATGAGTTCTCCAACCATACCGTCCCAGCCACCGGGTACGGTTGGATTTTCCGAACCATATTTTCCATCCTTAACAATCTGAATATCCCCTGTAAACAAATAAGTACAAGATTTAGAATGAGCTTATGGATTTTCTTTGATATATAAGTTTACAAAATACTATTACAATTGTTTCTAGATGTCAAATACAATATTACGTATGTATAATTAATTATGTTGCAAACTGCTATTCTACCAATGGGAAATTACAATATAATAAATAAGTATTTAAATCATAAGATACAATAGATTTAATAAATGATTGATAATTTTTTTTTTGTGTAATAAAATATAATATTACATTTCAATTATTTAATTTTATGATGAAATAATTTCAGTTTATAGACTGTACAAGAATATCTTATATGAGATAGAATATTAAGAAACGTTAAGAAATTGTCAATGAAATGGTTCCTTTTTTAATGTTTGTTAGAAAATTAGAAAGAATATATTCGTTTAAATAAATAAATAAATAAATAAATAAATAAATAAATAAATAAATAAATAAATAAATAAATAAATAAATAAATAAATAAATAAATAAATAAATAAATAAATAAATAAATAAATAAATAAATAAATAAATAAATAAATAAATAAATAAATAAATAAATAAATAAATAAATAAATAAATAAATAAATAAATAAATAAATAAATAAATAAATAAATAAATAAATAAATAAATAAATAAATAAATAAATAAATAAATAAATAAATAAATAAATAAATAAATAAATAAATAAATAAATAAATAAATAAATAAATAAATAAATAAATAAATAAATAAATAAATAAATAAATAAATAAATAAATAAATAAATAAATAAATAAATAAATAAATAAATAAATAAATAAATAAATAAATAAATAAATAAATAAATAAATAAATAAATAAATAAATAAATAAATAAATAAATAAATAAATAAATAAATAAATAAATAAATAAATAAATAAATAAATAAATAAATAAATAAATAAATAAATAAATAAATAAATAAATAAATAAATAAATAAATAAATAAATAAATAAATAATAATTATAATACTGTACTATAATTTTACTATACTACTATAATTTTAACATGTATAAAGAACTTACAGCTAATGTTTAATTTTCTCGTGATAAGATCAGCCAGATCTTTGCAGTAACCTTCATATCGATCCTTCATTTTTTCAGGAGGTTTTCCGTTTTCGTATTTTCTTTCCATAATATAGGGTTCTTCCTATTAAAATTCAAATGTACATATTTCATTAGAGCGGTCATTAGATTAAAGAAACATTTTAAAACGTCGTACTTACTACTATTGTTGTCACGATGTAAGTCTTATTCTTTAAAATTTCGGACTTGGGATGCCGATCACGTTTGGTTGGTACCACTTGGTATCCATTAATATCTGTCCATTCGGCAACCTTAAAAATTAATTGTAATTAATGTTTCTTTATCTAAAGTTTCACTTTATGATTTTAAGTTTTATATTGATCCATTATATTTTCGATTTTTATAAATTCAATTAAATTCTTCTTCATTTCAATTCAGAATTTTGTTATTGTTTGTTTTGATGGTGATTCTATATCTAGAAACCAATACTAATTTTATTGTTTATTAAAATTTGATTACTATATACATATTTACCGTAAGAAAGACTTTAACGAAACGATGAATTAATTATACATTAATATAAAATAAAATTACAGCTAAGAATATGTTTTTTTTTTTTTTTTTTTTTTTTTTTTTTTTTTTTGTATAGATAAAAGATATAAATTAATAATAAAAACCGCGTTAGGTAAACTACTAAGCTTTAAAGAAATGCATATTGTTGCTTATATTATTCTATGTTCTCAAATGTGTAAATAATTGCAACAGAATTCATGTAATGGTACTTTCAAAGTGTACAAAAACTTTTGGTTTAATCCTAATACAATTGTAAATAGTAAATAGTATTTAATATGTTTATAGTGCGTGAGTTAGTTGTCACACTTTGTAAAGAATTTACATGTTGATATTCTATAAAATAGACAATGATAAAAAGTACCTTTACAGGCGCACTATTTACTGTCATTTCAACAACATCCAGTGTGTAATTTCGACGTCGGCCCTCGTCATTGAATTTAATTTGTCCAGTAAGTCCTTCTATTTCCACCTAAAAATGCAAAAAAAATTGCTTTTAAACGCTTCTAATAGGAGAAACGAACGTTGCGCGCAATTTTTCTTTTTGTTACGAGCTGCACTTGTAGTATTGACACTTTTCTGCCATAAAAAGGTTTCGCTACTCTCCTTTTAACGAATACTTTTTCGCTTTTTTATTTAACATTTCTACAGTCACGTCATTTTAGGTACGGGTGATATTTTATTAGGTCACATCGATGAATTACGTTAGAAATAAAAGTTTCGAGATTTAATGTGACACTTTAACTTTTATGTACGTTTCTTGAAGCAATCTTAAAAACTATTTTCATTCTTCAGAGAACATAGTTTATTGCGTGACATAAAAGCTACGTATTTGCGATACAACATTAAATTATCTTTACGAATATTCAAAATACGAAATTTCTGCTACCGAGTTTTATAAATATTTTCTAAACATATTTAATTTTCAATTTCAGTGCAGATGAAACGTAGCTTTTATATTATAATTAAAAGTCAAAAGAAAAAAAAAAAAAAAAAAAAAAAAAAAAAAAAAAATAATTTCAACTCATATAATTTGAGATTAACATATGCTTCATTCAAATTATTGTTCTATTCAATCATAAATCTACATTTGATAAGAACATTTATTTCACATAAAATTATTCAACATAATATGTATTTTTTCTAAGCTTTACTTGCTTGACATAATATATCCAACAATCTATTGATGATTCATAAATAATTGAGTGACGAAGAACAAAAAATTATAAAATTCTCTTTTAAAATAAATTATTGTCTTTATCTTCAAGTAATCCTGTAATTATAATGAATAATATAATAATAAGGAAGATTTGCCTCAGCAGGCAAAATATATAGAATGGGTTAATTGATTTTGTGGTAAGTACTGGCAAGCAATAAGGATAAATAACTTTAAATTGTAGACATAACTTTACAAAATGAAAGTACTTTATCGTCCTGTAGTTGGGAATCTCGAACGTCTAGCGACATCCTTTTACGTGTTTCTGTACTCGAAATCTCCCAACTCCTGTCATCGACACGCATTAAGCGCATACAAAAATTTTTCGAGAAAATTTCCTCCCTACCTTCATTTCTCAGTGATAAGCAGAATTCTTAGCGAGGGAATGAAAAGTTGAGAGTTCAACGAGACTTTATCGCGGCGACGCAGAAAAAATGCCAATTAGTGTCAGTGCCAGATATTATAGAAAGCTGTAGTTTTCGGTTCGAGCTGTTCGTATTTATCGCGAGCAGAAAAAGGAGAGCAACCCTAAACCACACGGATATTTCTGCGTATTGAGCATTGGCGAAAAATGATTTATATACTTAGTGAGCGGTATTACGACGTCACTCTCTCTCTCTCTCTCTTCTCTCTCTCTCTCTCTCTCTCTCTCTCTCTCTCTCTCTCTCTCCCTCTCTCTCTCTCTTTATTCAGTTCGCTTGCGCCACAGTTGTCGATTAGCGGTTGTCATTCTTTTGACGCTTTTTTCTTTCATTTCTCTATATCTTTATTATTTACCGAGTGATTCCACGAAAATATGAACTTTTCTTAAGATGCGTCATTATAAATACTTATTTATACACTCATATAAAATAATTTTCCTAATACATACGTCATAATTCAATTGCAAGTTTTTTATGTGTTCAAATGTGCTCTTAACAATTATCGCATTATAGAAATCGCTTGAAAATAATGGTATTATTGTTTCACGAATGTAAATTAAAACTATAATAGAAATATTAGAAAAATAACATTTATGTAGGAAACAGAGCAGCTTTCGTACGTCTGAAATGAAATAGAAATCGCAAAGTAGAACTCTAATGGGGCAAATTATATTAAAATTAGCTCAAGTATTCCCGCTCGATAGAATTTAAAAAATGAATTTTCAATAGTATTACACTCTCCTTTTAATCAAGTCAATATCTATTTACGTATATCATATATAGATATGCTACCGTATATGTATATGTAGGCTCTCGGCTCGCCAATATTTGACGTGCATTGTTTTCATGGAGAAATTCCCAAATTGAAAAAGAAAACCAAGCCTGAGAATATATAGTTGCTTCTTCGTGGATCGTTTTCGTTCTGATTGTGTTGGATTTCGATTGAAAAGTTCTTCCCAGAAACTAAAATGTTTCAATCTCTCTGCTTCCCCCACTCTTATGTACTTCTAAGAAAGAATCAGTTTTGATCGTAGCGTATCTTGCTTTTACAAAGTTTCGTCGCGACGAGTTTCTACTGTCAAGCTGAAAATCAAATTTCACAGAGATGCCAAGCAATACCTCAATCTCCTCGCATAATCCTCAACTCGTTTTGATATGTTGTTTTTCATGTAAATGTTTATTTTATAAAGTTTCTTTCATTTTCATGCAATTACTTTCTTATGCAGATAGCAATCTTTCTCTGAATAAACGCCCTCTTTTAATTAAGTCAATTTCATTTGCGCAGAATTCAAAATTATTAAACAGTTGAATATTTACTTTAACGGAGCAATTTTTTTAAATAAAAATCAAATGCAAATTTACAAAGTCAGACAAGGGAAGAGAGGATTAAAGAGAGAGAGAGAGAGAGAGAGAGAGAGAGAGAGAGAGAGAGAGACAGACAGACAGAGAGAGAGAGAAATTAATTAAAAATTCATAGAATTTGTATGTTATATTGAAACATTTTAAAATTTGGAAGGAATAATAATTTTACAGCTTGTCTTTTTTACAACTATAAACTTTCTAAAAGTATTATTATCCTAATGCTTAATTAATTTATCAATATTTTATTATTTTTTTTAATAAATTTTAGAATATTCGGATATTATTGTCAGCATTAATATTAAGAGCAATAAATGCCGCAATAAAAGCAATTAAATATTGACTAATGAGAGTAGTAGGTAAAAGTCTTTTAAAGAATCATCTTGTGAAATGAAAAAAGTCTTAAAATTTTACGTACCACTGGTCTTATAGGGGCTATAATATAGTTCTCGAGTGTATTGGTAAATTAGGTCGTTAAAGGATGGACAAAGCGATATAACCTTCGCTTATTTATTTAAAACAAGCGTGCAATTTAATTTGCAAAGCATTTTAAGATACATGCAGTGCCGCTTTCACGGTAACTAAGTAAGTTGAGAGCACTATCGCGTAAAATTGTACCTTGCGCAGCGATCTAGCGATCTTGTTGCCTTGTTCCCATCCGTGCGAGGTCCATCCGTGGTTGGAATTGCAATCAAGGGTAGTGTTTGGCTGCTGGCTACCACCGGCGCGCCTCGGATTGTTTTTCTCAGTTTTTTTCTTCTTATTGAGCACCTCGACGAGCACGAAGACCGCGTCGTATATGAGAGCCGCCTGGGCCTACATTTAACATTGAAAGCAAAATAAATAACTCATTCTTGATTACGAACGAAAGCGTCCGCCGACACTGCACACTGGAATTCCCTTATTAAAAGTAATAACAGCGCACCCCCCTGGATTTTTCATATCATACGACATAGACGTAGGGAATTTACGATTCCTGGAATAACTATTGCTAACCCATTTTTCCGCGTCCTTTGTAATTCTAATTTTCAGTGAAAATCGTGACTCGATAGAATAATTGAAACTAACAAAAACTCATTCCTCCAATTCCACAATAAAATATTTAACTTGAATTCGCACCAAATGCACGTGCGCACGCCCGTACGCACGGACGAGCACACAATAAACACATACAAGCCCGGATAGAAGTACGAGCAAACAAAAACATACACGTGCACTCGAGCCCTCGTACACGACCGTACATGTCCGTGTTCAGCCGCATATATATATATATATATATATATATATATATATATATATCCGCGTAAACACACACACGCACATAATCGGATGCATAAGATAATTTTATTTAAAGATCGACAAAGTTAAGAAAGATAATGTTTTACATAAAAAATTTCATATGAAATATACCTGCCTATACTTATCTATGGATATATGCAAATTTATCATACGTTTCACCTTGTAAAATCAACTGAAATCATTATTTGCAATGAAAGGTTTATTAATATAAAATATATGATGGATTAATAAACAAAAACATTTCCAATTTCCTTGATAAGTAATATTTAGCTCGTTCATTTGATATGAAGCCGTAGATTTGTGAAAAATGCAATGCGACACAAATTACCTTTATACCAAAGCAAGAGCAAATTAAGAAAAAAACGAGTATCAAAAACTGTGAAAGAAAAAACAGCGGATTAAAAAATACATGTATGACAATAGAATCGAAATCGGAATATAAAGAGTAAAAGATTTGGCAAATTATCATAAGAATTTAAAACGTATGTTTATTTTTCTGAGAAAAACAATGAGAAGCTTCGTAGCTGCTATAAGAGATTAATACAAAAGTTAAAAACTATTGGCTGACAGGCGACAAAATTGCAGACCTTTGTTTCGCGACGATAAAATAAAGTTCATTGAACAGCAATGCAAGCTTGGAAGTCTCGATATTATTCGCTTTTGCGCTCAATAGCTTTATGTCTATTCGAAAATACGTATGCAGTAATGGGAGCAGCTAAATTGTCATAGTCCGTTCGATATATTCAGAGTCAATGGGAACGCGAGTGTAATTGGCATATCATAGACTGTATCGTGGACGTTACGAGTCAAAAGACGATATTACCGCTATTAATTTCGATCACCAATAAGGAATATTTTTCAATGGTTATTGGTATCGGGTTTGATGATGTTGGCCGGGCGGCGGGGGGGGGGCGGAGGAGGAGAGCAGGCAAAGCATGCAAAATATCCATTCGGTTAGTTTTTGAATGAGATACTCTAAGATTATAGTACAATGTTTTCGTTATATAGTCGATGAGCCAAGTAACGAAATATAAATACGAAATAATCAATACGCGAATAAGAAATAGAGACAAATATTAATGTATTCAGATATACGCATAAAACCACACAAAATGGCATCCGACTACTTACATTCGCTACGGACCATAACGAACGACAATGTTGAAATTTTACTAATTTTATTTTACATTTTATAAAAAATAATTTAATATTGCCATTCATGATTATTATGAATTATTATTATTATGAATTATTATTATTATTAATTATTATTATTATTATTATTATTATTATTATTATTAACTCGTAACAGGAAGATGATATGCTATTCGATAAAGTAGGAACTGCTTTAGCTCAAAATTCTTTTTTGTTTTCTTTTTTGCTTCTGTTTTGTTTTTATTTATTAAAAATAGACTGGATTCGTGAAAAAATTACTCATATTAAAAAGATACACACTATAAAGAAACGCCGTCTTTATTACTTTACATACGCTATTCGTATTGAATAAATATCTACAAATATTTATTAATAATATTCGTAGTTTCTAAAGGTACATGGTAGCCGAGTATCGAAGAATTTTATTACTATTTAATCCCGAATCGTAAACTAGGCAAATAAACTTTAACCATTCATCTAAAACAAATATTAGTCCTTTTGCATTTTAATAAAGTAATAAATTGTTTTTTTAAATATTCAGCTTCCGTTGTATTATAGGTCTACGATATTATATATAAAACCTATTAGAACGTAAAGCTCTTCTTGCCCGACTCGATATATTCAATTTAATAAGCGACTAAATTTCCCATCGTATAACAATATTCATGTAAAATTTGAAGTTAAGCGAAGAGAAGAGAAAAAAACTGGAGATATGATCTGTTAAAGCCCGAAGAAAATAGTATACAACGATAAAGACATTATCGAGCTCGATATCGCGCTTCCCTTGCTCGACAATCATGGCGCGGCTCGATCGTTTCTCCTAATTTTCCAGCACTGCAGTTTTGACGCTGTCAAAAGCCATCTCTTTCTCCGTTTCTCCTCGATGTAGCTGCAGTTGGCATCATTTTCCCATACTTACGGAAATGGAATCGCGAGCGGCTGGAGACTGGCGCCAGCGCTCAAGGAACTCCTTGACGTAACGTCGGCTGCCGTCGACGATGCGGAAGCCGGTGATGTTGATGGCACCGTACTCGATCACCTCGTTGTCCCAACGGTCATCCATTATCTGATTAACCCCAAGCGACAAGGAAATACCGAACAAACTTTAGTGTTATGCGTAGATAGTCATGCTTCAAGTTTTAGCTGCTGAGAGGCTTTATTTTATTTTATTTTCGCACACCTACTTCTAACTCTTAATTATTTTCTTCTTCTGGCGACTTTACCTTTATGAGTCTTACTTTATAAGTAATATTATGCATTTCATGCTTGCAAGTTTTTACGATTTGTTTACTATTGATCAGTGGGAACGTTTGTATTTAGTATTTACACAGGATTTTCTCTCTAAGACATTTTACAAATTCCTACGTATAGGAAAATTTTTCATTGAAATTGGATTCAGGAACGCGCAACATGCATTTCTGAATTTAAACAAATCATCGTATCGTAAAATATTTATACAAAATGCTCGTCTTCATTGATCGTTGCAAATGCAATAATTATCTGAAAGTATACTTTCATATGCTTAATATTAAATGTTATTGAAAAATGTAAGTACATGACTTTGTGTACTATTGAAAATCTGGTATATTCATGAAGCACGGCCGGCTGTACATTTTTTAACTTTATGGTCCTGAGTATATTTCTACTGCAGTAGCTATTTAACTCTCGTCTTTTAAGAATTAAATTTCAAAGTGAAAAGTAAAGAGTGCAATGGATGGCAAATATAGTCGTGCGGAATAAAGACATTTAAAAGTGACTATATATTCGAATAAGCCATTTTATCAGGTCAAAAAAGTTTAAAAAATGTTTTAAGAACTTATTTCTTTATTCTATATAATGTGTAATACACAACGATCACGCGTGCATAAATTGTTTTATGATCAAATTATGTTTAAAGGGATATACAATAAAATATAAATAAAATTAATTAAATAGAAAATTTTTAATATTTCAAAATTATTCAAGAAAATATTACTTTCTTCTTATTAAAAGCAATAATTGTACGGAAGTTCTTCTAAATTACAAATTAATCAAATCAAACTTTTCCAATTTTATACTGATCATTAGAGAAATATTTATACAATATCTAATTATAACGAATTCTAGAATATCATATGACAAATATTAAAATAAATAATAGATTATAATGTAAATTATGTCGAATAAATCAACAAATTACTATACAAATGCCGTTAAAGCTTTTGGAACATTAATAAATACTATACACATGTATGGAAATGTTAGTAAGTTAATTAGAAAATCTTTTTAATTATGTCACTAAGGCTTCAGCAGGTCATTGTAATTACAAAAAATATATTTCAATAATTAACATATCTAGTATTAACATAACATTCAAAATAAACATGAGAAGAAAAAAAATAAAAAGAATTAAAATAATCATACGCAGAGAAGTATTATATCTCGCGTGTTTTAAGAATTTTCGATGCATTTGTGTAATTTATAATAAGAGTGAAAAATAAGCTTTGTTCCTATATTTAGCGTATGATTCTATTTTATAATTTTAAGAAATAAAAAGAAAGCTGAAAATGAAAATCTGCTTACATCAATAGCATGTGTATTGTAATAATTTTATAAAAAAATAGACGATAAAAGACATGATAAAATTCATTTATAGATTAAAAATTTTCAAATTTCAGAAGTTCAATAATGATATATTATAAAGAATTCCTTGAACTATAAAATAAATTAATATACCCCGGGACGATGTTTATAGTACTTCTTTATTTATTTGACTAATGAGATTTTTTAAGAAAACAAATTTACGCCTCACATTTTTGTATTAAAGTGCAATTAAATTTTAATATTACAATTCCAATGTATAATGAATTTCTCTACGTAACAACTTTCAGAATATTTCATAGCTTTTTATCTCTTATCTTTTCATCTGCATTGTCAATTATTTAAGATTTTTATTATGCTTTTAGATTATTACGTTTGCCACTTTATTTTTTCATTCTTTTGCATTGCTCGGGTCCTGGTATAAGTAAATGAACTGGTAAATCGTTTGTACGTATGAATACTTATATTAAGCCGATTAATGCCAGTCGCCGAAAAATTGAAAATCAGTACTACGCAGTTTAACGAAATTCAATCATTGCATGAGCAATTTTTATATTTATTTGATAATTAAAAAATAAAACAAAGCTCGTATTAATGAGCTTGAGATAAAGGTGAATATATTTAATTAGAATTACTTATATTATACAATACATTGAAAATTATATAGTTATGCACAATATTTTGTTGATTTATATCACGAAATTATAAGAAATTGTAGTGTTATATTTTTTTATGTTACAAACGGCAATGTTACAATGACTGTGAAGTAATCATTAATTATAGAAAATAAAAGGATTTATTTTAGCATTAATTAAATATCAAATACTTACAAGTCCACTTAGAAGATAATGATAATTTCGTCGTCCTAAAGTGACATCTCGCACATGATTGATGACTATATCTTTGGCCATTTCGGTCGGACAATCGAGTACTACATATTTATTACTCCATCTGTAAAATAATAATACATTCATTTCTTAACATTTATAACGTTATTGGAATTAATTCAACTTAAACTTAAAATTAAAATTAGAAAATTTGTTATTTTTGAAAAATTAATAAATTATGAGTCATAAACAGCCTGCTGTGAAATATTTATCGATAGTTATAATATTCTGAATTGAGTTAGTATTTTAAAGAAAATCTAGCTAGTCTATAACAATCATTTTTGATTCATATTATATGAACAGCTTATTTATATTTATTTGGTCATGAGTTAACATTTGTACTTTTATATTTTAAGATATGTAGTAGCCGTTGATTTAATAAAAAAAATTCATCTAAGTGGAGCGCACGTGGACAAATAAATAACTAAGCTGTTCTTAATGCTTTCTTTTAAGTTGGCAGATGTAAAATAAAAATGAGACATAGCAAAATCCGAATATCAATTATGAGAAATAATTTCAAAATCTTTAATTTTATTTATAATCTTTATTAATTTGTCCAATTCTAATCGAATGATATTAAATATATGATAGTAAATATTTTTACAGTGGAACTTATATAAAAAAAAAAAAAAAAAACTTTAGCTTACTAAAGAAATATATTTAAAAGAAAATGCAAAGGTGTTGAAATTAATTCAAACATAAAAAATTATTCGTAAAATATAATGTCAATAGAAACTGTAAAATACAATTACGAGTTTTATCAATTTTAGTTAATAACACAGAAAATTTTATATTATTGACGTGAGCAGCTAAGTTACATTTGTAAATTAAAATATTTCATTTGCTTATTCAATATTATTTATTAAAACCCTTCATTTATCGACAATACCTTATTCAACATTAAAAGGTCATTGAAAAAGAGAATGTTAGCATACTATACAACATAATTATATAATATAATAAAATATATATCGATTTGATGCCATTGATTGCTTCATAAACCAAGTGATTTAGCTAAAAATATATGCGGGCACAAATATACACGTCTATAGAAATTGCTGTTTTTACAAAATTTAAAATATACTTTATCAAATGTATGTAAATAGTTGTGTAGCTAACTGACATATCAATGATCAATCTCAATTGCTGATCTCCTGAGAAATATCAACATATCGTTTAATTGGCACACACCGAGTATCTGCTCAATCGATCTACGCACCGTGCAGTTACATGCAAACAGCGACGATAATTATGAAATGATATCATCGTTCGACCACTAATATTACGAAATCAGGGTTACGCTTGCTTTCAGTAAGCTGTGATATTCCCAAATGCTTAAACTCATTATTGAATAGTATTATGAAATTGGGGGTTTATATTATGAAATGACGCATGGGGGTTTCAGTTGATTTTTAGGTCTAAGTGTTTGGTATACGAATTTCACACACTGACTTTATGAATATTCTTTAAATACAACTTATATTTTTTATATTGTTTAGGCGATTTATATTATTATGTACTGTAATATAAATAATAGTAAGTTATGAAGGTAAACAAATAAGATCAAAAACAAAAAATTACGGATTAAAAAAAAAATAGATTATTGATTTTTGTGCTTAATTCTGCAGAGTAACCTTTCATATTTATTTGAAATTCGAATTTTTAAATATTTCTAAATGTAACTAATTATGTGATTTCATCAAGTATAGCAGTTAATAAACATACACAGCAATTATTATATATTATTGTTAATTACTTTTAAGAATCTATTATATTGACCAACTGCAACTAAATATTATTTAAACATGAAGGAAACATTTATTAATAATTCTAATGTTTTAACTACTTTTAATAATTTTAATATTAAGTTAATGTATTATTTAAAATAATTATTAAATATACCATTAAACAGCACGTGCAAAAATAATATGTAGGTACATTATATAATCAAGACTATTTTATTAATGTCATGGATTTATTTGTTCTTCTGGATTTGTACTCCAATTATAAATAAAATGAAAATTAAAAGCTTGATTATGTCATTTATACAAGAGAACATAAATAATTTTATAAAAATAATTTTTTTATTGAAATTATTTGAATCCATTAAAATTTGCAAAGAAATTTCTAATCAATAGTTCGATATTGTAACAATTAATTTTAAATTCGTATTTTTACTTGTAAATTACAATATAACAATTTATATTCTTTATTATTGTGATGATAAAATTTTAATAATATATTAATGACTGTAACTCATTTTTACTTAAAAAATTTTTAATGGAATTCATGTATTTATCCTCCAAAATAGTCGAATTGTGTAAATTTTCGCAGTATTTTTATCTTTTGCATAAAATTGTTTATATATTAATTTAAATTGAAATTCATAGTATTTGTTATTTCAAGTATTTGTATTTTATATAAAATGTTTGTTTAACATGCTAATCTAATTATATTACTTAATACTATACTTTGATATATTTTGGTTTAATAATTTATTTTTCATCTTATTGAAAGATCAATTTTCTTATACATGTGAACGAATTTATATAAATAATTTATAAAAAAATTATATATCATCTGCTTACGTAATGGAAATAAAATCTCCAAAGTATTTTTGGTAACTTTATTTTTCATTTATATATTGTCCCAAAAAAAAATTTATATTAAATAAATACATGTATATATATATATATATATATATATATATATATAAATATATTTAATACGTGATTTAATCTCAATAATTGTAAATTACTAAATTTAATTGAAATGACTTAATTAATATTAATATTAAAGAAATTCACTATTTTTATTTTAAATAACGAAACCTTACGTTGATTTGAAAAGCTTTAGGACCGTATGGAATTCTTTTTCGAATACTCGCGCTTCTAAATGCATTTTTGTTACTTATGATCAAATATCTGCCAAATACACATATGAAAACTTTTTGAACATACAATTATTATTTCAAATGTATATACAAATAATATCCATTTCGCAAGTTCAATTTCGAAATAATTAATAATAGACACACACACACACACACACACACACACACATATATATATATATATATAGAAATCATAATTAAACTTTTGAAATATATACAACGATTATGTGTGTATTTTGTACTAATTGAAACAGACTTACTATAATGGATTTGTGGAAATTCAATAATCTTAAAAAAATCTAAAACATCTACTGTTAGAGAATTAAACATAAATAAGAAATAGTATAAAATTATTTTATAATTTTTCTAAACGTCTTTTTCTATGGACAGTCATGGTTTTGTCTGTAATTTATACAATTTGAATTGCATTTCAATCTCTTGCTGTTATTTACCAAAGAAATCAATAGATGAGCGTTTAAATACTAATTTTTATTAATACTTGACTTTATTATATAATTGAAATTGCTATTCTTTATTGTTTGCAATTTTCATAATTATACAGATTATTTGTTTCTTACCTTTATACTTTCTTATGTCATGCCTTTTATATTTATTTAACTTCTTCAGTTTTGCATTTTCTATAATCTGTTGAATATTCATATACAATATATTTATAAGTTATCTTTTAAAATAACTATACTTAATCTTTAGATTTTTTGTTTCACTATAGAGTTTTATTCTTTAATAACAGTAACCAATTTTATATTCATAAATTCTTCAGATTATCAGTGATGGAAAAATCTTCATATAAATCACATATTATGTGATATAATGTATACGTATTATAGATAAAAATTATATCAAAGATGCTGATATTCATTTCAAGACTTACAATAGTATGGACGTGAGAAATATGTAAAAAGTATATAAAAGAAAATAATATTTATAATGTCGATAGAAATAAAAAGACTACAAAGAATCATAATAACAAGTAAAAATGGATATATGTATTTAAAATAGCTTTATTAGTTTTATTTATTACCCAAGAAGTTATACTTACATCAGTTATGAATATATTTTATCATATTAATCTATTTTTATGTGTTTTTTATCTATCGATGATGACATCAAATAAAAAATGCATTTGAAGTTAATGTTAAGTGACATTTATAATAAAATTTCTTCTTTCATATATATGAGTATGCATATTTGATAAAAGGAAGTAATTATAATAAATTAGTCCATAATTTTCGTAACATTACAAGTCATAAAATTTAATTCTCTATATGTATTATAATTTCCCTTAGTAATGAACGTTGACGTCCATCGATATGATTTTCTTTCTAAAGAAAAAAAAGGAGGTATTCCAACACTCTATCACTGTCAAATTTTCAAAGTCAAACGAAGCCGGTTATGCAGCTATCATTGTCAAATCAACGGACTCGGACACTGTAATAGTAGTGGTTGATCAAAAATTGAAAGGAGTTTGCAATGTTTGCAAGACACTACGAGTAAATCTAGTACACCTTTTTTTTGTTTTTTTTTTTGTTTTTGTTTTTGTTTTGAATCACTTGATACTTGTGTAGGATAAATGAATTCTAATTAATTTTCACGTGTGCACTCAATTAGAAAATGCAGGTAAGCTGGCTGTCAACTGTTTACTTAATAATTGATACTCATTGTGCTCCACTTTCTCAACTTGTTCATAAAGATTGCATACATGACATTAATTAAATTAAAGCTATATTTCAGATAATTGAAGTGCTTTACAAGCTCAACTCACTTTATATCGAAACAAGTACATTACTATAGATTTCATCTCGAATTTATCGCACAATTAACATCAATAAAACACACTAGAATAAGTGAAGCTATGTGATCTTTTAATTTTCAAACATGCATTTTTGTTAATTTTGGCCAATATGAGATAAGTATAATGACAGTAAATTTTTTAAACAAAAATTTCACCAATATGCATTAGCAGACATAACATTATTTTCACTTGTAATTGGATGCGCGTCACTTTTCATTTTCAATAAATTAAACCGCATGCATTACATAAAGATTAAATATTAAAATTATACAATTACATTAAAAAAATAAAGATGATATGCAATTTAAATATTTAAGCTTATATTTCATGTTCTATGAAACAAGCAAACCGAGAGAATTTTCATCAATATAAATAATTATGAGTTTAATATTGTTAATAAAATTTACGAAAATTCTTACATTTTCATATATTTGTCGATGATTATTAATTGACATGTAAATAAATGTTAGTTTTATAAATTGGTTAATCTATTATAAATCTGTTACTGACCAGATAGATACACAAAGAGTTTATTTAAAAATTTCATATTTATTGAAATAAAGCGTAAATCAATGGGCAGAAACATTAAAATACAAGAGCCAATCATAAATGTTGTATTTCTCGGACTTAAAAACTTAAAAACATAATGGATTTTGAAAACAAGCATTATAATAGGGAATGAAATTTTTTTAAATTTATAATCGCCTTTAACGAGTGCATTAATCCCAAATAATTTGCATTAATCAAACATAATGCTGTATATGCAATTTATTATTTGGCAAGAATTAAGATAAAATATATTCTAGTATTTTATTTCAAATTAAAAAAGTTAACATATAAGTTTTAACTTACCGACTAAGTTCCTCCAAACTGCGTAAAAAGTCAAGAGCATCGGACACATTTTGTATCCTTTTAACAGTTTCAACTTGAAAAGTATCATTTCCTGGTTTTAAACCTTGATAAATTTGTTGCAACCGTAATAGTCCTGTAATGAAAATAACAAATTTACATTATTCCATTTGTATTTCAATTTTCACGTTGATAAGATATACTTCTGTTACGACATAATATTATATGGAATGTTGTTCATTCAACTATTACAATATTATGGTAAATAATTGTTATAATTATGATTCTACGAACGCTTCTAGTTGTATATATTAACGAATGATTATTTATTGAATATGAACCATAAAAACCTATGAGCGATTAATCTGATAATAACTTTCACTCTCAGAATAGAATGGATAAGAATTCCGTTAAATTTACACCTACAATATTATGAATTAATTTGAACGCCTGTAACATCTAGATTTTCTATAGATAATTACAATGTATGAAATATTTTGTTCAAAATTCATTTATGAATTTGAATGGATTATTTTTTCTCGAAAGTTTCGATATTCACTACATTAATGATAGAGCTTGGATGTATTAATCGAAAGTACTAAGAATTTAACAGAATTATCAGCTCGGGAAAAATATCTTTCCAGCTTAAGCATAGGAAGTTCTGGGTAAAAATAAAAATGTTCATATTTTCATATTATAGCCAAAGATTTTAACGATAATATTAATAAAACAAAGTTTCACAATATCAAAGTTTCAAATATACACTTATATAAAATGTAATTAAACTCATTAAAAAATATATTCTCTTATAAGATCTCTAATATTTATAGAATAAATATTTTGTTTAAAAATACAGATAAAGGAATATAATAATATTTATATGTACTAATGTTGTTAATTCGAAAGATAAGGAAATAACGGGGCCTGAAAAGCCTGATTCACATTACAGTTTGGGCGTTGCTCTCCACCCGGGAGCGCCGACGACTAATAAAAGATGGTTAGCGTACAGGAGGGGCGGGGGGGGGCGGTGAGTAGGAGGTTTGAATATCACAGTAGAGAACGGGAATAGAGGAAGGAAGGGTAAAAGCCAGTGGTAGCGATTCGATTGTGGTTGCTTTGTGCGCGTGTTGGAGTACAAAAGAAGGTGGGGGAGGTGGATGAGGGAGGAGAGGAGAAATTTCGAGTTACCGTGCGATTGAATTAAATGTCACGACCGAATTTAAAGAGTCAGACAGTAATGAGAGGCAATGGACAAGACTTTAGGAGCTACGGGCAATGAAATGGTAATGTGGTGACTACTTATCGGGGATGAGTAGTGACACGGGGATGTCGGAGCTCGATGAGTGTGATGGAATGTTGCTGAGGCATCCATTTCTAACAGATGGAAGTGAATGAACTTTTCGAGTCGATCACTTGCATCCACTTCTTTCTATTCTATTCCTTTTACTATATCATGGTTTTAGTCTCCTCTTGTTTTCGTAGTAATTAATACATTTAAGTCTATTTATTCGTTCGCCAATTTCATTCGGGCAGCACGTATTTCTCGAAAAATCAATGAATTATCGTATTCTATTACTTATTCTCATCTCTTTTTAGTTTATTGTGATAGGAAGGTACGGCTTCGGGATTATCGGCAACAGCATTGGGTTACAGAATTCGCGATTTTTTAATATATCGAATGTAATATTCTTTATTTAATACTATAAAAATATAAAAAGTTTTTATATAGATATTTATGATACGAGCAATTTTCATATATTTTTATATGTTTCGATAAATAAATATCCGATTCCGCTATTTAATTGTACAGCATATAATATATATTTAAGGAATATGAGACTTTATAAAAATTTAAATTTTTCTAAAAGATTTTATACGAATCATTTTATTATTTATTATTTTCTTATCATCTTTGCGATAATGAGTGCAATATTATTGTCACGTATTCTTAATAATAATTCATTGCTGTCATTTATTAAGAATATTTATTATAGAGATAAATATACGTATTTTGATTAAGAAGATGTCGATTAATAGATGCGCGAACACTAAATATTATGGAGTGAATTGCCGCAGATCAGTCGAGTGTCAATTTGAGACAATTTTGATGATCAGTGGCAATGCTTTAGCAGCAAAAAACATTGCGGCCACTTTAAATTGTCTCGTGGGATAAAGAAGAAATTGATGACGCGAAAAACTTTCATTTTTCCAACGCAACTTTTCTATGATATCTTCATATAATATGTATACGGGTTGCTTCAGAAATTTCAGTGAAAGGTGCAACGCAAGACAATGTCAGTACGGTATATAACAGTTATTTATTCATGAAAGTGTTGGAATATTTCTTCCTTTTTTCTTAGACTTAAGTGAAATTCTTGATGTCATCGCGTAAAGTAAATACTTGAAAAATCTTCCATTTTAAGACTTAACATAACTGATTTAATATTAATATTATTAATTATACATAAAAATAGTAATGGATGTTATTATATATTTATTCATTCAATAAATTATTTAGTTAATCCGCACCTTGTCATTCCAATGAATTGTTTACCATACATTCATTAATCTTATTTGAGAAGCAAATTTGTTAACTTATTACCATTCGATTGATATAAATATAATTAAAATAAAAGCTGCCAAAATTATAGTAGAGAATGAAGAGAATTATATAATGAGTACATAGCCTAAAGATAATAATCTATTTTGAAATCGCTAGCTAATATTGATTTTCCTTTTACAAGGAACATATCTATTTATTAATGTTACTTGCATTCGAAATAAAAGATATTAGATAATGAATTTTATTAAATTACTATCAATATATTTAAGGGTAAACACACTCATTCGCACAACTGTAGGTCAGGCTATAACCGTGTAATTCAAATTATAAATTATTAACGTAACCTTAGTGAACTATGTGGGTATTTTTGTGCTCGCGTGTATACATGAATTCTTTTAAATATGCATGTGCTAGTAGGAAATACGATTGTATTATTATTTTATATGATACGGACAAAATCCAAATCTCATTGACTTGCGTGAGAAATTTTTTGAACATATTTTTTTCTCAAAATGAAATTATTTACATTTTTATCTTATTGTTTTTATAGATAAGCGATGATTATCTTCTGTTAGCAAACCTGGAGTAGTTTCTGATATAACTTCGGACATCAAAGGATGCAATAAACCGTCAAACAATAATCAATAGCTCGTGGAAAGTTTGAAACATATACAGTATAATGTTAAGTTTCTCCGATATTCTAGATAATTAATTAATGTATTTCACTCCATAAAGAAGCTTAAAGCCTAAAAAAGACATGCGACGGCTTAATCACTTATACTATACTTTTATTTGAATATGGTTTTAGTTGATATACTTACAGAAGATTGATAAGGCAATAAATAAATAATAATTAATTGCTTATTGAATTTGTTTTATTTTGAAATAATATCATTGCCAAGCATACAATTAATCTTATATAATTAATTGATTATAAAAGTTAAATGAAAATTGTATAAAGAATATGTAATGATAAATTATTAGGTTGATTTAATAATTTGATATTAAGTATATTCATAAAATTTAATATATTCATTTCATATATTTATGATGACATTCAATTTTAATTTTTAGAAATTTCATCAAGACAATAATACAATCCTATAAAAATCGAATCCTTATCTGAATTCAATAAAGAGCTGCTTTTTCGTTTCCTAAAACCTAAAACTGTAGGAGAAATAACGTAAACGTTTCTCCACGCTACTCAATTTCTCCGTTTATCTATACGCTTAGTTTTGTCTATTTATGGACTTTTTCCCGATGTTTAAAGTAGAAATAAAAATCATGAAAAGAATAAAGGAGAATGAAAATAGAAGGAGGTAACAGTGGACGATTTCATGTATTATGGCTGCCAAAGGTTCGTCCCGATCAATCCGCAAAAAGATTCAGTGAAAAGGAATATCGGGGGAAAAAAGAGTTGCGGAGCGAATATAATAAAAAGTCCAACAGTAAATCGTTCTTTTCCTTCGTTTCACGTAGTCGAGATTTCAGCTGAATTTCAAAAGGAACAAGTAATGCGCGTTGCACACGAACCGCGCACGGACACAAATATATAGAGCGATCGTCGTTGGACATAATCGAGAAGTCGTTCAATAAAGAAAGAAAATTATAATGAGTTATATAGAATTTCTACGGCTGTTGGTATTTTTGAGATGCTACTGAATGATGGAGATATACATTTGTTGTCGGAGAGAAAACTTATTTTATGTTCGTAACTAAATTCTTCTTTCAAAAAATCTTTTTTAATGGTAATATTAGGGTTTTTCTATGTAAATATTCTTAACACAGAATAAGTAATTTGCCATGAGCATTTTATTAAAATTTTACTCTTATTTTGTAGTTGGAAATTAGTCTTAAATTTTAATTAAAGCTTACTTTAATCACTCGATTATATTGGGAAAAAACAAAAAGACTGAATATTTATTTAATTAATTTTTAATAACGGAAGTTTATTGATTTAATTCGCATCTTTTTATTCAAATTTTATCGTACTTTTTCAATAATAATGACACCAAACATATTTATTAATTATATATTATGAAACTAAAAATATAAGTTCTTAATTAGTAGCTGTTGAAAAAGAAAAATAATTTGCTAATTAGAATTTAAATAGTGGGATAACGGCTTATCTACGAAGAGCAATATTATATAAAACCAACCAACATAATTGAAATATCGAAGGAATGAAAATTTAACGTGAGGCATTACGTCAAGTAGACGTGCGTGAAGTAAGTAAATTTATCAGAAAAGGAAAAAAAACGAGTTTTTTGTAGAATTGAAGGAATAAAGAGTGAAGAATTAAGAGAATATGTCAACTGAAAACTGGTAGAAGCTCATTTTAAAAGCATAATACTTTTCTTAATAGTACGTGCTTTCAATTTTAATGTTCCCGATACTCGAAATGACTATAAAATGCGTACATTATGTAACTATTAGGATACACAAGTTTTGCTTTATATCTTTCGAAAACTGCCACTTACAGAATTTTATTGTCGCTGTAGTTCTAGTTTAGTGCAACTTTAATATTTCATTCTTTTAGCAAACTTTTGCCACTTATTTGTACGTGTACTTACATACACTACACCCCCCCCCACCCCAACCGCCATCTCTGAGTCAACCTTTCTTTCTCTATCCTGGTATGCCTGGTGCTTACGCAGTACAGTAAGTGGAAGATGCGCATCAACCGCAAGAACGGGCCGATGGCGACGACAATTACAATAGTCGATGATCCCCATAGTTACCACAAACCATGTATGCAGGAATGTTCGAACATTGCTTTGTTGTTAGAGTCAACTATTCACGCACACTTGTTCGACACTTTCAACAATTTTATCGAAGCTCGATATTATCTATAACGCCGTCTCCTTCTCTTCGTTTCATTAATTAGCTTCCGCATTGTACTTGGTCTATCGATTTAAGCTCTATTTTCTATTTTAGCCTTCCCCCTCCCCTTTATATATATATATATATATATATACATATATATCTATTTATCACAGTCGCTCACTCCAAGGATTAACTGTGCTAATGTAATAGCAGTGGATCGGTAAACTTTGCTTAATTAACTAAGTAAATATTAGAAAGATTTCCAAAGATATATTCTAATACAGCTAAGGCTTAAGTAGCATTATAAGATTAAAGTATTTATATGTCACTGTTTATGAGAATCGAAAAAATGTAGTTAAATTTATTAAATATTATTAATTTATCAAATTTTTGAAACCTTATGGTTTTTTATTAAATTAAGAGCAATATTGAGAGATGCGGTAGAAAAAAAAAGCAATTCGTAACCTATGTAAATTCAATATCTTCAATTATTTTAAAAGAAATTAACAAACACGATTATTATTGTTATTATTGAAGATAAAATAGAAAGGAAAATTTATTTTATTTCCATTATAATAATTTATTGGTCTATTAAAAGCAACGTTTTTAATAGAGTTATTTCTCGGTATCTAACTAATAAAATATTAAATGAATACTTAAATATAATGCAATAATATTGAAAAATGATACGATAAGCATAATTTGTGGCATTTATCGTTTGTATTTTATTTTCACAATGCTTGTATCTCTCGTATTTCTTTTTTCTTTCTATTTTTTTTTTTTTTTTTATTCCATCTCCCTTAATGCCCAAGTTACATGCCTCAATGCTCTATACTTGCTATATGTTACTCGTACGCAAAGCATGTAATTGATACATTTTGACGAGAGGGATGTGCGGAAGTTCAAGCGTCCGTGAGATTAACAAAGTATCGAGCATTTAATGGTAAACTTGTAGTGAGTGAAATGGAAGGGAGTGGAAGGTAGTGGAAAATGGTTAATTGCGCGAGATTCGAATCGAGAAAGGAGAGACAGTGGCGTATCGCTGTAGGTGCTCCATCCATCTTAATTCAGTGTTTTGATTGGGAATTCGATTCTCTAAATTTTCTCTACCTTTCTATTTATCCCTCTGACACTGTAGCACTAATTATGGAGAATAGACACAAGAGACACAGCGTGGAGGCTATGTCAGCAAAATAACAAGTATTTCCACTTTATTATCTTCTCATGTAAGTAATTCTCATATTTTTTTAAAAAGTATTGCAATTTTTTTATCTAGCAATCGGTAAACACTGAAATTACCAATAAATGTAAAATAAAGTTAATACAAAAATATTTGTTATATATAAGATTAGTTTGCTTCTCAGTATGATATAAATACACAGTACGCATTTTTATTTATACAATAAAGTTTAATTTAAGCTTAAAAAGAAAATATGTTGATGTACGTGAGGCTATCTTATATAATATCTCCCATAATTAATTCCCTTATGCCAATATTGATAAAATGTACTATAATTTGGAACTACTGATTATTGACTAAATTTTTTTTATTTTATTCTTATATATTGTTCCTTAATCTAGAATGAAAGTGGAAATTTAATTTCGATCACAGCTCAGAAATATTAATTATCTTTATCGAATTTATTATATTAAATTTTTTATGCTTCTTCGTAATTCTTCTTTTATTTCTTATTGAAATATTAGTTTATAATTTAATTATTAAAAATTTATTAAAACTTTTATGATAAATATTTCTACGTTATTTTACCTTAGCATTGAATAGGCAAATGTCGATGTAGATTGTCATACACCTGAGGTAATAAGCTTTTCCACATTCGTTTTCATTTTTTCCAGTCAATTGACATACACGATAATGTATATAGTATAATGAAAATATTAGCAAATATTTCATAAATTAATGTTTTTGTACAACCATACCATAGATAATTAGAATTTGAAATGTCTTATTGATGATACTCTTGTTAATTAGAATTGAACAAATAATTTATTTAATATATCGATACATGGCAAATTTATCTATCCAGTAGAATAAAATTCTTTTAAAATTTCATTTCTTTATTATACAATTTTTTAATGCATATATAATTTTTTTAAATTGTTTATTATCTCTATTGAACGTAATTTTCGTATTATTAATCAAATTAAAAAGTACTTGCGCATTACTTGTCATATTATATTATGTTCACAAAAATTATAATGTGCATACCCAATCAGTGTATGTAGCTACTACTGTAGCAATATGGAATAAACTTGGTGACATGGTGAATTTGTAACCAGTTTCTAGTTACATCGGACAAAGACAGATTCATTCTTGCTCTGTGCAAGCTTACTAAACAGCCAAATGAGGCCCAAGTACTTAACATTTTTTTATCCATAATTAACAAAGTTTGGTTTTGGTCTTGATGTTTTTAGCTTAATATTGTTTGAATAAAGTATGGTTTTACATAAGATCCTAAAATTTATACTAAAATAATGCATTTTCTATTACTAATAAAAGTCTTTGATATTTTCTCCACCGGCAAAAATAGGTAGAGAACATGTAGTTAATCTTTTTTTTTTTTTTTTCAATATAATTGTTAATATTATATCAATACTTATTAATAATTTACTATTTAAATCTAATTAAAATATTATTTAAAATAAAAACTATTTAAGCAAATTTGTTTTTAATTATCTGCATAGTATATATTAAATTCATTTTATCGAAATTAAAATAGAAAATTGACACTTAGAGAGATGCACTTTTCGTGCTGAAGACATTAGCTTTTAAAATATGATCAATTAAATGTATTTTGTCTTGTTGAACTTATAATTACAGCTATGTCGATCGAATAGAGGAATATAATATATTAAATTACAAATTTCTATTAACTCGTCATTATTTACTATTGTAATGACGAATTTGTCAAAAATTTTCGTTTGATAATATGTATAAAATATACATTAAAAACAAATTTCAAATATATGGAATATAAATACGAAGAATTTTGGTATAAATATATAATTTAGCAATTTATTATAATTAATCATATTATAATGAATGTTTGAAATACGTAGGAACATATTGAAAAATGAGGATTCTGTCTATTATGTCTTTTATATTTTGAAATCCTATTTTTTGTTTTTCTTTTTTTTTTTTACATTTAGCAAGTCATATATACTATGACTTTTTTCACTTTTGTACTACCTACAGTAAATTCACATCGGCCATTGAAATTCGTATTTTCATTTCGTCCTATCCGTATTTTTTCATTGTCCCGTATGCTTCGAAAGAATGTAGAATTATTATATTTTTATACGATATAAGAAATAAATATTAAAACAGTTTTCCTAAATGTTTTATTGAAATTTGACATCGTTTTTTTTTTTTTTTTTAATAAATCACCCGGTTTATAAAATTTATAAGTATCAAAGTGAACCTGATTTTTTTTATTATACTACTTTTAACTTATTATTGTATTAAGTTATGAAAGAAAAAAAGAAACAAGAATAATTATTAAACTTTTTTTTAAATGAAAATTCAATTATATTAGTAAAGAATATGTGGAAATTTAATATGAAAATTTTCATGGAAAATCATTAAATGTTTATTATTAATCAATTTAATTAATGAAAATCATTAATTAAATAAGTTCAAATTATTATTTTTTCAACTAAAAAGAAAGAAAAAAAGAATAAAATAGACGAGAACTAGTCACTATCCTACAAAAGATTTTCTCAATATCATCGCTCAATAAATATCTCGTTATGCTCAATTAAAATAGCAATCGCTCAATTATCTAAGCATTCCATTAAAACTCTCGACTTTCTAAACATCGGTATCGCAACATTTTGCGAAAAAGATCTTCTTTCTCTACTCGCTGGCCTTCCATCTTCCTGGTTTCCCATTTCCCTGGGGTAAGAGTGCGCAACTGTAACATTGAGCTCGTTAACTCGTTCATATCGCTCCATCCGTACGTGGGATAAAAAGCACCGAGAACATGTTCTGCAACTCCTTTGCCCCGCACCTCTTTTAATATTCCCTTTTTTGTGCCCCACCCCCGTTCCTTTTCCTCGATATTCACGCCCGCATAGAGTTATCGGGCGCCACTAGTCACGTCGTATTTTCCGGTCAACGTTTAGCACGGCCGTGGAAAAGGCCAAAATGCCCGAGATGGTGCAGCGGGCAACGGCGTTTCCGCATCGTAATTCACGCGCCCAGGCGACGAAAAGTACAATCCGAGACTGGATTTACGTGTAGATTCTGCCCCTCGAGAATCCCTCCACTGAGGCTGAATTCTATGCATTATGTTGGGAAAGCTTCGGATTCATTATTGCACAAAGTATTACATTGCATAGAGAGCCACGATTGTTTTAAAATTACAATTAATGTGCTCTAATAATATCATTTCTCTGCAACTATAAATACTCTATCTGCGAAATTTACTGTAATAAATTTTTAGTTTATCAGTCTAACAAGCTTTAATGAATTTATAAAGTTTAAGATTTACTCGAATGAGTTCAATCATTTTAATTATGTTCTATTCATTAATGATATTTCTCATCTATGGCGCCTTTTTGTTAATTTACACCTAAAACTCATTATTATCTGCTTTTTTTAATATTTTGCCTTTTTTAATATTTGAACTCTTATCGAAATAAATGTATTTATCTTTATATTCAAATGAAGCGATAATTGTAAATGCATAAAAAATACATTAAAAATTGATATATATTTAGATTTTATAGAGAAATCTTTTTTAACAATCTTTTTTATTATCAATTCTTATAACATATATTACTATTATTATTTTTACATGTAAAAGGCAATGATTAATAATGAAATATCTTGATAAGCAATTGCTGCATAATTGACGCGTAAAATTAATTATTAAATAAAATAATATTAAAGTAATAGAAAATGTATAAATGATTATTTACTAGTAATATATATATATATATATATATATATATATATAGATTAAATGAGCCTTAAGTTGATTAAACTACAATTAATAATCAATGAATAAATAATAAAAACAAAACGTTATTCAAGTGTTTTAATCATTTAATAAATGCAGCGTAATGTTCTATAAAAAAATATATATGTAAATGAGAATAAAAAATGAGTAATATATTTACGTATTAAACTGATGAAATTGTTCTAATTAATGTAGAAATTTTATCTAGATATGTTGAAATTGAAAAATTAATGTCGCACACAATGCAAATAATTTATTATATTAATTCGTTATATGCGATAAAATTTAAAATGGATTACTTTCAATGTATTATAGAGTTTTCATTTTACAAGAACTTTTAGTGCATCTAGTGTGATAAGAGCTTACGAGTAAATTTTTCAATGCTTTTATTTGATCATATACTAAGATATCAAAGTATCAACAGTTATTAAAAATATATTTTCTGCGCCAATTTAAATAGAAAATAGATCTTACATTATAAGAATACATTTCAATTGCCTAAAAATATATTATCTAAAATAGAATTCAAATGAAACAATTGAATCTCAAAAGATAGAACGTTTTATAATAATTAGATAGGGGAAATGTAGGTTTTATTAAATATTGTAGGAGTACATGAATCTTGAAATTTGAAATAAAATATCTACTTACTAGAATGGAAAATTCATTAATTTTAAATTCGTTACCTTAGTTAAAAAATTAAAAATAACAATAGAACATTAAAGTTGTTTGAAAAGATTGAATCACGGCATAACAATGGATAATATTAGAGTATTAATATGTCAATGCAATTATTATTGCTTTATTAATGTAAACCTGCTTAAAATGAAAAGTAATATTTCGTATATATAAATGATACATATCCAAAGTTAATATGGATGAACGGATTGATAAAGGACGTCGCTATGAATTATAAGTTTGAAATTGGATTTAATTTTATTATAAGCAAGCATTTCATAAGGCATAATAATTTTTGACATTCGATATAAGGTTCGAATGGATATTGAAATGGGAGCTACAAAAAATTAGAGTGAAGCAAAAAAGGACATAAAAGGGGATAAAGAATAAAATTGTGTGATATGTGACGATCAAAGAAAAGAAACTCGTAGTGAACTGAAAAAGACGGATGTCCGTTATAAAGACCGGGCGCCGAATTTCCGATGTGGAATGCCACCGCAACAATGTACGTATTCGCTTGACACGCCGCGACTTTGATGCTACACGACTATTACAAGTATATTCTTCAAGAATATTCCCAGAAATAAAGATCTCTAATATTTTCTGAAGAACGGAGTACAGAACACGTAGAGAATTACTTTAGGAGGTGTGAAAAAACCGATAGCGCTATTTATTGTATATTCCTGATTTATTTCCAATTTTTACTCACATAAATTGCTACTTTCTCGATAAAGAAAAAAAAAAATAAATAAAAAAATAATAAAAAAAAAAAAGAATAGAGAAAGAAAGTATAATAATCGCATATTTTAAAGAGTTATTATTATATTTGTTTAGAGAAAACTCAATGTTTCTTCATATGTGGTATAAGAAAGTTTGAAGTCATCTGATAAATTATGAGTTGTGCTGTAAATATTTTTGTACGATAATATTTAACAATTCGAATTATTGACAAAAGCTTGTAATACTTAAGTACATATTGTAAAATAAATTTTATTACTTATGACAATAGAATAATATTGTTGTAAAGAATTTTTTTTTAATTTTTAATGTTTACACTCTTTATATTAATAGGCATTTAAAACGGACCTTAATTTCGTTAAATTAAAAAAAAATCGCCATCGTTAAACAAAAAATTAGGTAATAAAGTTTTTATTGAAAAATTATGATTTTATTAAAATTTTCATTTCATTGATAAAAATTTACATTTTTCATCAGAATAACGTTTATTACACTGACGGCGTGATTTTTAATTAGATAATATTTTCTTCAAAGTACGCTTCTTTTATTTTAAGGCTCCTTCGTAAAAAACCTTTATAATAAGGAAAGGCTTCGAATTATAAATATTACAGCGTAAAAGAACCGAAAGAACGTTCGATTGAATGAGTATCATTCATTTGATTTTAAATTCAGTTGATTTTAAAAGCTATTCGTACTTTTTGCTATATTTAATATTTTTTACAATGATACGATACAGATTTACATAATTCAGTAAACATTGAAATTACATACACACTTAAAAGTTCGA
>NW_011948419.1:2598320-2625450 GCF_000503995.2 Ceratosolen solmsi marchali | reverse complement strand
CTAAATCAAGCGAATCTCATATTTTTCTATATTCTTCGAAGATATGTTTCAATGGCTGTGATACAGTCGATGACAATGAAAATTACGCTAACCAACCTTTATATTACTATTTTTGTGCACTTGGAAATGTTCATTATCCTCTTCATCACTCGTTTTCTGCCTAACCGACATTCGAAATGATTAAAGAAGCATGAACCAACGGCTTCTGTTGCGAAAAATTGGTTAAATGATCGATTTACCTTTCGCTCCTCTAGCTCCGTTCAAGGAAGTTATGCGACGTGAAATTCTACTTCGCATAGGCAGCAGGTGTAGTAAAATACAAGACTTAACCTGTAGCGTTAAATGTGACGACAAGGAGAGATCTATATTTATGAGGAAATGTATATGGTAATTAATTCGCTCTCCTCAAAATATACATATATATTCTCCTCGACAGTACTAGTCCTGACATATAATTTTTATACTTATTTTTAGGTTACTCCTGGGGCGCGATATATCATGTGTGTTCACTATAAAATAATATTAACAATAAATATTCAATGTATACTCCATTGGAAATTAAATGATATATCACATTTACATGTTGTTTTATACATATGGATTTTCCATTCCTTGCGTATAAGAATTAAAATTCATTTAGAAAAGTAAAAAGTGAAGAATATAATTCTAATTTACTCGCAATTTTTTACTAACATTATTAAGGATGCTATATCCATTATTATTATCATACAGTGCAGGATACTTTATACATATATATATATATATATATATATATTTATATGTATTAATTAATAAATTCATCTATAATTTATTTACATCTATTAAATCAATGTAATATTCATTATTAATAACTATAACATTGAAATAGCCTTTCTTATCTTATCTACTTATCATTATCAAGTTAAGATTTTATAATTTAGAAGGCCATAAATTGTTGAATTATTTGTAAAAGATTTTTATTAATGAACAGACAATAACAAATCTTTGAAACAAAGAAAACAAATTGAATGAGCGTTGATGGTATCAATTGCCCCAACTACATACTATTTATTACTTTGCATCTATTCATGCTATTACTTGAACAATTCGGATAAACAAATTAGGAAAACTAATTATTACAAACAATCCATTTCATATTTAAAACTCTAACTCGGTAACTAATTTATTTGTAAAGTTATTTTAAAAATCAAACCTCGCCGATAAATGATCTATTAAAAAGATAAAATTTCAACTTTTGAAGTTCAGACAGTTTTTATGTATATTATTTAATTCGTTTTATTTATGATAAATTAAAATCTCAATAGGATTTATAAAATTTGAAATTTGAAATGTCTTTTACTTCCTGCCAATAAAACACTTTTATTACAATTTCTTATAACTTGATAATAACTAAATATACAGTATGTTCTAAATAACATTTTCCGCTTTATCTGTAATATATTGTTTATTTAAATTTAAAATTCTTTATTTAAAACCATTTCTTTTATTTTAAAGAGCATTTTTCAGACGCCCTATCGTCTCTTTAAGTCTAGAAAGTTCTGAAATGTCTTTCCGTTACCCGATGATATATCTAATGAAAAGTTTGATTGTTTTCTCGAAACAACACGACGAATGTATACATTCTGTATATTTTTGTGTCAAATTCTTTTTACTTGTATATAAATATGTCTGTGTGTAGATTCACAAATATTCATTTATGCCATGCATTTTTACTGATGTACAATGCAGAAACAAATGTATATTTGAATATGGCTCTTTTATAATTATTATAAAAACAAGTTTTCATCACAATATTACGAGAATCTTGAATAATTTTATTTATTTAATATACAAAAATATTATATTATATTACGATAATTTTTATGGCAGTAATTATAACATATAATATATATAGTGTATTTTTAATTCTTGTAAGCAATATATTATCAATGTTATCAATTTTATATGCAAATAATATAGAATATTTTTTAATATTGGTTCATTTTGTTAAATATGTCGTTTGTAAAAGTAGCGATAAATAACAGTATGTAGGCATGTATAGTAATGAAATTAAAGACATTTTGTGTAATTGTCAATTTTTGAAACTTGTAATATTCATTAGATTACTAAGTGTTTTTAAATGTAAAATATATTTTTTCTTCATTAAAAGTAAAAGCTTTAATACTAATTAAAAAATTTTACAAGATGTATTATTTAATGGCCATTAGTAAAGTATAAAATTTCTGATAATATGGTAATTAGCAAATCACTCGATTCAGAAAATTCATTAGAAAAAATTCGGTAGAGTTTACTATTAAAGATAACATCAATTTTAATTATAAATTTACCGTTAGCCGTTAGATAAAACTAAAAATGGAGAGAATGTTAAATACACCTAACAGAACGCAATCTAAATATAAATTAAAAAAATAAAAATAGCAGACTGTTATTCAAACCATTTCATAAATTACTTTTATGCATTGTATCGTTGCGCGTCAATTTTGAAAAAAAAAAAAAAAAAAAAAAAAAAAAAAAAAAAATTGGATATCACTGCAGCAAGCCATGAACTCAGTTTAATATTTTTTTAAATCCACACGCAACTACTCGATTGGCGCTTCTATTTGCTTCGTGAATCACACCCGAATACAATAAGCCCATCCTTCTTTGTTCCGGTATGTAATTGCGTGTCGTTTACCGTTTACGCATGTGCGCAATCTGTGCAACCCGTGCCCAACTTCTGTCAGACCGATTTTCCTACGAATAATTTCACTCCTCCCCCCCCCCACCCCAGCCCTCGTCAACCAGCATTCACACAATTGTAATCGTAATTTTATAGTGAAATTGCAATACCACCATGCTAACCCCTCATAAAAAATTTTCTCGTAATTCTAGCTCGCCTTTTTTATCACTCCACCGGCCTCGGTTCTTTCTAATTTTGCATCCCAGTCGACGCCCATTAGACCGCAAAGCTTCGTGTTTCGTAGGAAACTGTTTTGTACTATTATATTGCTCGTTCTCATGCTTTAAATTGTGAGAGCAATTAATAAATGTAAGAGACGTACTAACGGTATTTACCTGGCTATTTTGCCCGGGAAATTACGAGAAAGAGGAAAATGTTGACAGAAGCGAGAGATTCGCCGAAGGGATTAAAATATCGGAGCTCGTGAAAGAAAACAAAAATTAAGTAAAAGGAGCAATGATGATGATTTAAACATCTTATATAAAAACATTTTCTTTAAAAAGACCTTAGTATTTGATTTTCTGTATTATAATTTGAAAATAAATAATTACTATGATAATTATCCTTAGTTTAGAATGATGAAAATATTAATTTTTATGAATAATTTATAAAATTGTATTTAGATGGCTATTTAAAAAATCTTAAAATTAAAATTTATGAAGAGGATAGTGTTTGAAAATTCCTTGTAATAATCGTAAATAAATTATCATCTCTTCATAATTGAATACTTAGTTTAAACATTTTCATTAACGTTAGCAATAAAAATTTATAACATTTTACAGCTTTAATATTTATGAGGATCTACATGAATTTTAGTGTATATACTGGAAATTAGGAATTTAATTAGGTCAAAGGCACTGACTACGTAGTAATTACTAAAGCGTTCACTTGCAGAGTTGCGCAAGGTTGGTCCGGTCATTTTGATTCATGTTCTATCATCGTTATATCACCAAGGAAAACCCATAAAATCTATAACTACTGGTTCTTATATAAATAGGCTTCGATTTGAGTTGAGCTACATAAAAATTTCTTTGTTAATGATTTTCATTTAAGTGGAACGTAAGAAAGAGTTTCATTCAAAATTTTCTAAATGAGAAGATATATATATATATATATATATATATATATATATATATGAATGCGCGTAAATTCTATTAGAACTTTTTATATTTTTTTTATAAATGCATTTTAACAATAATATATCTATGCGTGATTGGTTACATAAATGTATAGGAATTAAGTATTACAATCAAATTTTCGATCGATGTGACTTATGGCAATACTGAAAATTTCTAAATTTCAATAAAGTTTTTATTAATTTATTTAATCACTGAATGCGTATTTGTTATAAATTATTAAACAAAAAGTATTGATAATTTTGTTCCACTTTATTGTTCTAATTTATGGGCCGATGATCAATTGTAAAATAGATAAAGAGGATTTAAATTTAGTATTGACTGGCAAAAATATGCGAATGGAATGGGTTATTCAGAAATGTAAAGCTTTATTTCTTTAAATTAGTAAACTAATTAAATTTCACGAAGTTATTTCGACTTTATAGAATCGTTAAATATATCATGATTATTATTATTATCGTTGAATATATACTGTCTTAATATGGTAGAATAATATAGTGGTGTAAGAAATTAGAATATAAGTTTATTAAAGGAAAATATAATCTTTAGAAAATGAAAAATTAAGATTGAATATATAATATAATTTCATCATGTACGGCCTCACGTATATAATTATATTTAATAATTCTCAGTTTTATTTACGAGTTTTACTAACTCTTATGTTAGTTTATACGTGATTATAATTTGTAGAAATAAGAGGAATAGAAGAGGAAAGAATTAAGTGTGATAAGTAGAAAAAAAAATAATATGATTAAATTATTTAAATAATGGCCAAAGTTAAATTTATACAATTGTTATGAACTAATATGGATGTATTATAGTATGGATATATTTTAATTATTTATTTCGTTTTATTATTTTATATTATATGTATTTTTCAAAAGTGTTCGTCTATTATGAAATTTAATTAGATATTGAATACGATATAATTTATATATATATATATATATATATATTATTAATTGTTTAATAATGTATTGGATTTATGTAAGTCTGATAAATGTCACATTTTTCAAACTATTAGAGAAAAAATTTTTAAAAAGATTTATAGTATATGAGACATTCGAATAACGGAGTTATATTTTTATTATTTTCAAGTTTAATACAATTCAATTATAGTAGACAGTGGGTCATTGCAGACAATTTTATATTATTTCGTTTTCCAATTGCTAAAATTAAATGTAAAATCTGCAGGTCATTTTCTTTATTCGTTCTGCCTGTAAGTATTCATGACCGACTATGTGCGAGTGTGTGTATTTGACGTGTCTGTAAATTTGCGCACATATATATGGTTGTCGGCGCTTATCGTTGCACTCCGATAGTACCACGTGAAAATAAATGTTTTTAATGAATGAAAAAGAGAAGCAGCTGAAGTGACAGAAATTACGGTAAAATGGAAAAAAAGGATAAAAGTGGATGAGAGAGCGAGCGAGAGAGGGAGAGAGAGAGAGAGAGAGAGAGAGAGTTGAAGGGATAAGCTAGTAAGGTATAGATACGTTTTTTAGTCGCTCACTAATTAGCTTCTATCTTTGTGGCCATAATATAATGAAAATTTTAAGAAAATACAAAATAATAAGGATTTTTATCATTGCAAGATTAAAGTGGATAAATTATTCATTTTTTTAATGTTTTATATTTCTTGATGTTATTATTATTATTATTATTATTATTGCTATTATTGTTATTTACACATAAATTATTTAAATTGAGAATATCATTGAATTGAATATTGAAAAATAGCTACAATAAAAAATTAATTTTTTCAAATGATGCCTTTCAAATGAAATTTACAATTTAATTTAATTTATTTAGGATATTTTATAATAAAGATAATATGTAACTGATTTACATAGATGTGAAATATGTAAATTAATAAAAGATTTTCAATTAAATTGGTTTGAAAGGAAAACTTTATTCTCCAAGCATGTATCAACAATTGTATTTACGAAATTCTCTTCTTTATTTAAAATAGTTTTCAATTTAGAAAACAAAAATTCATCTTCCAAGAACGTTCGTACTAAACTTTTACTTGTTACTAATGCATCTCCAATAATGTCGATTAATTTGGGAATTAATTGTTTATATTTTACTTTAATATATTTTCACAAAAATCTTTATATTTTTAGTAATTAAAGTTATGCTATTTATTGTCTAATTACATACGAGTTATATTTTATTGACGTAGAAACATTTATCAACCTCTTTAGAATTGGACATTTAGTAATTTAATAATTTAGTACTTCCATTGTAAAGTTTAATTATATATATTATTTATATAATTTCCTTTATAATTTAATTTATTTTTAGATAAATTTCATTAATTACCATTCTTGATTTAACGATTTAATTTGTAATATTTCTTCTTATATTATTAAACTACCACATTATCTGCTATACAAACATTTTATCCTTATCAGTTAAACTCGATTTTTAATCAAAGTTTGTAAGAATTTTTATAATTATTTGAAATAAAGATGAAAAAAAAAATGTAATTATAAAATTTTATTATATATAAAATGCGAATAAAGCGATTAAAAAATAAAATAAACTGAAAATTAAGGGAAAGTTTTAAAAATAAATATTTATAATAATTTTTGAAATTTAGGAATAAATAGTCAAATTTTTTAAAAACATTTACTAATATTATGAAACGTCAAAATTCAAAATATTTATTTTCCATTAACTTTATTGCATTTATTTATTTAATTCAAAATTTCTATAACTCCACTCGTCTATAAATTAATGCAGTAATAATATTTGGTGACGTACAGTAACTGCTTGAATTTATTAATTTAAAATTTTCGAAGGCATATAAAATAATAATAAAGCTTTGTCGAAATTAATTGATTTTCAGTTTTATCTTTAATATAAACATACATGAAAAATATAGATATAATAATGTTTTCAATTAATGAATTATGAATACAAATTTGAATAACTAAGGGAATGTAGCTGAACATTTCTTTTTTTACATTTCCTTAACACTTAAACGGAGGATGAGGAATGCAAACGTGCTTAAGAAATACCTATTTCTCGAAAATGTCTAAGTTGAAAGCTCCAGTAACAGTGTATCATAACGAGATTACAGTATTAATTTACTCCTCATTATATTTATTACGAAGTGCTTTTCAGAATGAAGTGAATAGAGCATTATTATTATATATAATAACATTTTTGGATCTAAGTATTTTTTAAACATAGATATAAAAATTAATTTTTGTAATCTACTAATTTACTATTCCGGGTTTGGAAATATTATGCTTATGTTATTTTGTAAATATTATCTCGTAGATAAATAAATATAGAAAATATATATTTTTAAAATCCAAATTGCAGTTTCAAATAGTCACTTTTATAAAATGTTAAATAAAACTTATAAAAAAGTATTATAAAATTATTTTCAATAGTAATAACAACTTGTTTAATAAATAAGAAGCTATTCAACCATCAACAAAGTCTTTTTATTTGCTTAAAAGTACTCCTATGTTGTAATCTAATATAAGTCTTTAAGAAAAGTATCTTTTAAACTAAAATTTTAAAGAATCTATATAAATTAATACTATATCACTAAGCATAAACATAAAATCACTGTTTCCAGTACATTATATATAAGTAAATAAGATATTCTGAGTTATCATTTATATTTTATATACTAATACTCACACTTCATTATTCGAATTTAGTACGCGTTTTTAAAATAATTTATTTAGAAGTTATTTATTGTTTATAACATATATTTTTATGATAATGAAACTCAGTAATAAATGATATTCGTTTGTTTGATAGTGAAAGACAATATGATTTAAATCACAGTTTCACTTGCTCATATTCTTCATATTATTTTATAAAAATGATATTATTTCTTTAAACCGTATTATAAAATGTTTAATATGGCGGCATTTCAATACATATATTTTATTTATTCCGTTACTTATTAAATAGCTCTGATTATCTAATATTGAAATGCAAAATATTGGTAGGTAATATTAAATTTTAATATACAAATTGATATATTGCAATTAATTTTGCAGGATATTTATTAATTATTATCAATTTTTAGGATATAGAAAATAAAATTTATGTAATTTTATTACAAGTAAAGTGTATATAGTGTACTAGTTAGCTATATCTTAGCAAATACCTTCTAAATAAACTATTATAAACTAATATAAAATAAATGGATATATATATAAATAATGAAATATTAGTTTACTTGTTATGCTCTATATTTTAATATATTTTTCACATATCAAATTTTTTTTTTATTCGAATTAAAATTAATCTAAATACTTTATCAATTTTCTCTTTCATAAATTTTTTTAAAAAAATAAATTCACAAATTAATATAATTTATCATACTCATAATTTTCATATATATTTTTTTTTTTATTAAAGTGAACATTCTTTTTACATAACTACGTTTCTTTTTTTTCATTTTTATGAATTCGAGGTATCTAAATTATCCATTCTATTTATCATATATATATATATATATATATATATATTTTAATCAATACATAGAAATCATAAAAAAAAAGCGGCAACTAAAATAATTTGTTAATATTAAATTATATGATATTTATTTTTCAATTGATAAACATATATAGAGTTTGTTAGGTATTACGAATTAAAGTCAAACCATTTTCGTATATAGTATATATACATGTATGGATTATAATTTGAAAATTAATTTTTGATTTGTTACCATGCCATTTAAAAAATATTGTATAAAAACTCAATAACATTGTATAATCATTATCCATCATCCATTCGGTTAATCGATACAAGCGACAGCTCGTTTACTGTAAAATTGTTTTTGCTTCAATTTTTTTTTAATAAATTGTCCTTTTCCGTACTGACCGTATTTATGGATTTTTGTCACGAGTAGTGCTCATATTGTCGATTTATGTACTTTATTGTTCCCGTATTCGGATCACTTACAAACGACTGCAATTGTCATTGCCGCAAGCTGCGGTTGTGGAATAAATAAGAAGTATCGAAGTGTTATCATTTATACTTCACTACTATACTTATGACCATAGGGGACAATAAAATGCTAAAAAGAGATCATAAAATACGATGACGGTTATAAAATACGAAAGAAATTGTATGTAAAGAGTCAATTGAAATTCAAGCAATTGAAGAAGTGTAACATAAAATTATAACACTCAATATTAATTAAAAGAATATACTAGTATAAGAATAACAATTAAGATATTCTAGTAAAATTTGTAACTTAACAAACGTGCATAGTAATGCAAAGTTTACATAATTATCAATTATAATCTACTGTACATTAACTGTAGGCCAATCGTGATGGATTTGTATTATTTTGAATGTAAAAACATTATATTAATATATCGATTATATTATAAAGTTTTCTTTACGTGCAAGATATTTTAACCAACCTAATTTAACATATGGAATATATATGAATAAATAAATCTATATTTTTTAGGAATAAGTACGTTTGAATTTATTTAATTTGAAATTTGTTAAAATCCTTTTAAATCTGTTGTTTTTATGTGTCTATAAGTATATACAAAAAAAGTATATATATTTTTATAAATTATCGATGATTATTTATTAATAATACTATATAAAACAATATTTTATAATGAAATATAAATGTGTTTATTGAATTAAGATAATCTATTATAAATATTTTGAATTCAAAATTCTTAAATTCAAATTATACGATTAATTTATTGAGATTTTAATGAAAGTGATAATTTCTTTAACCAAGTAGCATTATTTTAAATAACATATTATTTTCAATAATAATTGTTTCTAAATCCCTAGTTTAAACGATTAATATATAATGTTTTCATAATTATCATCAAAATTGATTATGTATTGTATTAAGTATTATCATTTCAGTGTACCAAATTTACTTAATTATTGTATAATTGAAAATTAATAATGAGTTTACGTACGTAATTACTATTATATAAATTAAAAATAATTTAAAATAGTAAGGTAATTCAACGTTATAGGAATTTTAAAAACAAAATATGACTAAGATTACAAATTTTTTCTACTGTTAAATAATAGAAAGACAATCTGTTTTACATTATTTAAGGAAAAACTGTATAGTTATAAATGAAATTCAGTCAGTAAATATGATAATACTCGAAAATTATTTATTCTATTTTTTTTTATATTAAAAATTTTTCAATATATTTTTATTAATTATATATATATATATATATATATATATATATATATAATCTGTTGCAAATGTATAAATTTATATATACAAAAATATTTCCGAAAATTTATATCGACACATTTAGAAATTGTAAAAAATCTAGATATTAAAACCATTTATAACAGCTTCATTTTTTTTTTATAATATGAAATTTTTATGAATTTATCGATGATTTTTTTTTTTTTTTTTAAACATTCGTCTACTAAAATTTTATTTTTTGTTATTTATGAAAGGCTGAAGATTTCTTATTGAATAAAATCAAATAATGTGGATTTATATAAAAATGATTGGTAAAAATTAATAATGCATTATGTCAATCGTATTTTTTTCTTCTGATATGTATGAGACCGAAATTTAAGATCGATTTTAATTTATTTATTATTCATGAATCTTTTATAAATTTACGAATGACACTTTAGTGGTAATATCTATTTATAAAAGAATTTTACTTAAGAAAATTTTTATTTTCCGTATAACATAATAAAAATTCAGTTTTTCAATACTATTTTCATTACTCACCTTCGTTTATCTTTTTAAAAATTTTTTCTTAGTTCATCCTATGGATATATGTTCTGAAGTACGTATTTTACAATTTCCTTCATTTCCCTAGAACATCAGCATCCTTCATATTCTATAATTTTTAATCTTTCTTTTTAAGCACTTTCTTACCTTCTCCTTTATTTCTTTTCTCTTTTTTAAAAGACTCTTTACGTCTTTTAGCTTTTTATTATAGTTATACCACTACTTATTATGGTTTCCTTTTTTTCTCCTGAGTATTTTCTCTTTTGGTACAGCCTTCGAAGCATTTTCAGTGACAATCTCATCTTCTATACTTCACTTGATCTGTTGACTGCATTTTACCGAGCGCATGAGCACTTTTTACCCTTAGATAAGTTTCCCTGACGCTAGCCAACAACTTAGATTTCGTATTTAGTTGAAGAAAGAAGATGATGAATTAAATACAAAAGAAAAGAATATACTGTTTAATGTGAGGAAATATTAATCGATTTAATAAACTAGACTTATATCTTATATCATTGTTAAGAAATTTATTATAGATTATAGATAGTTATAAAAATAATAAAAAAAAATTGTCATAAAATCAATTATTTTATATATAATAATCGGATATCGTCATTTTTATTTTGTTTGAAACCATTATTTATCGTTGACGTACAATAGAGAAATATATAAAAATTTTGATGAATTGCATAATTATTAATAAAAGTATTAATAAGAATTTATTATCTGCAAGTTGTAAATTTGATACCTAAAATAAATCAAACTGTTGCGTATAAAGGAATGATGAAATCTTTATGCGTCTTATTTTACATTAAAATACATTGTACTTTCATACTTCTATATAATCATATCATATGGTATTAATGTTATGAATATTGATTTAATAGTTGCTTATGACAGACAAAATTTTAGTGAAAACTTACTTGAATGTATACTTAACTATTTAAATATATTCAATATACAATTATATTCATACATCTTCTATTTTCTGTAGATTATTTATTTTTTATAAAAATTATATTGACATTAATATTATAAATAGACAAAATCAAACAATCCTATATAGATTACATTTTTTTAATAAGTACTACTGTAACAATTTGTTACTAAAAGTATTTGAAAATTTACATATAAAGCTAGAAAGATAAAGATTCAATAATTTTCCCAACCAAATTATTTAAATAACGCTATTATCTATATTAAACTATTTTATAAAAAATAATCTTATAAGATGAAATATTTACAATAATTAATTTTACAAATAACATTAATCTAAGATAATAAATAAATTTAATGTTAATTATAGAATTAAAAAGTATAAATTAATATCACTAATCTTTTAGTTACTGAATATTATAAATAGATGCCATACGAGATCATTAGATATCGTAATATAAATTATTAAAATTGATAATATTATAAATAATATAGAAAATTATAAAAAAAAATTACGAGTAATTAAGAAAAGTGTTAACATTATTTATAAAAATTTAAAAATAGAAAACTAAATATTTGTGTAAACTTATGTTTATTTACAATATTTGCGATACACAGTTGTAAATGAAATTTTCAGAATAAGTAATGTATGGACTTATTGTTTTAAATATATGAATAAACTATTCGAATCCTGATTAGTATACTAATATAGTAATATACTTACTACGTACTCAAATTGTATAATACAGTTTTGGTAAGTAGTTACTGAAAGTTGAAATAAATTTTCAATATAATTTCTATAGAATGATGAGAATTCTCTTCAATTTATAAATAAAATTTTAATAAATTCATAAATGAAATTTATAAATTTTCATTTAATTATATGCGTATATATATATATATATATATATATATATATATATATATGTAGGTATATGAAATAGTAAATTATTTAGTTTTAATGAAATATAATTAAATATAATATTAAGTGTCGTATTCTGTTTAGTTGAATTGATTAAAAAATATATAAATTATATGGGAACATAGCTATAATATTGAAAATTATATAATCATGATAATTATGGAAGATAATAGCAGAATATTTTATATTGAAACCATAAACAAATTCAGAAGTGTATCATATATTATACTCCTACTATAAATATCTCGTATAATATATTAATAGTTTTTCATACGCAAAATCTCATTAGATTAAACTAAATAAAAGGTATTACGATAGTTTAATTGCACTGATTATTTGAAATTTATAGTTAAAAGTTTAAAACATATACTGAATAAATAGTTAGAATAAATAGAAATAAACAAAGGTATAAGCAATGAAAAAAATATAAAATAAAATACCTGTGAACCTGTTAATATACTGTATACAATACAAAATACTATGAAATTAGTCAATTATGAAAGACTATTTACCCGAAGACAGTTCAGTTAAAGTTAATTTTAAAAAAGTAAAGTGTTTTCTCGGGAATTTCTAGCAGCTTCGAGGATGGCTATAATAGAAAGTCCATTTACTCGACTTATTTTCATATACTATTGTTTACTTTTAATTCTTGTAAATTATTGATATACAATAAATAAAAGAGAAAATATGTCCCCTCATATTGCATCGAGAAAAATTTACTGTATAAATTGATTTATTACATTTCAGAATTTAGTGTGTTGTAAGTTATATTATTGTTTCCGCTATATTTTTATTAGAATTACTCTTAATGCTTAAGCATTAAAAATAATTAGGGATGAAAAAGAGACAGGATTATAGAAATAATGAAATCATGGACGAGGTGGGTAGAAAATACTAAAAGGAGAAACGTACATCGAGAGAAGGTATGCGAGAGAGAGAGAGAGAGAGAGAGAGACAGAGACAGAGACAGAGACAGAGAAAAGTGAACTGACAAAGAGAAATGTAGACGATGTAGGAGGTAGAAATAGACCGGAAACTTGCTGAAATTGTCGACGACGTACTTAGAAGCTGTTCCCGTGTCTAATGGACTCTCGCAAGTGTAATACATTTTCGCTCTTTTACTACAAGCTGACTAAATTCCTTCAGAGTAACAGAGTGACGCGACACTGTTAACTATAATTGTGAGATCAAACAATCACAAAGATATAGAGGGGTTGACTGAGGCATAGAACGCCAGGCAGGCTGAGAGAGCAATAATAAAGCCTGAAAATGAGATGGCTAGAATAAAACAGAGAGAGATGGCGAGGGGGCGGGGGGGGGGAGATAGTAAAGGAAGCAATGTGAAATAAAGTAACATAAAGAAAGGATAATTTTGTTTTCATAAAGTACTTTGCTTATGCAGCAACGAGTCTATTTTAACCCTTTGAGATTAAATAAAAAAGAAGTAACATTCGTCCGAGTCTTAGAAATAATTTGAAACATTTCCCTCAGTACCAGTTGCACTATATTTTGCGTCTGAAGATGCTGACGAAAGCGTCTTCAGTCTCGTACAGCTTTTATAAGAATTGGTGTTGTTGACGTTTATTGCAATATAATTTATTAATCATTATAAATAAATAAATAAATAAATAAATATATATATATATATATATATATATATATATATATATAAGAGTAGGCAATTTTAATAAAGTAAAATATATATCCAAATGTATATAAAACGAAATTCGTTTCGTATAGCGAAATATAATGTTGAAAATTTTTTATAATGTGTACATGTGCTTTATACAATATTCGCTAAATCTTATATTTATATATATAATAAATGTTTTGTTTTATACGTTTATCTATTTATATATTTAAAAGTAGTATAAATAAAATTGAGTAATGAAAAATTTTAAATATTAAAAATAAAATTCAGTTAATAAAACGTGAATATAAACTACTGTTGGTTAATTGTATTTTAAAAAGTAATAGACTTAAAAAGTGAAGACTAGTGGAATGATACGACGTAATGTCAATAATGAAAGGAGATAATAGAGAGAATAGAAAGAAAGAGAGATAAGACAGATACTATAACTATGAGATTCAGTTATTTTTTTTAGAAATGTAAGCTTTGTTTGCTACTTTGTTAATTTTATATTTTAATATGAATTTCATAATTTATACAATTTAATATAAATAAAATTAATTTAATTAAAATTGAAGAAATTAAAAAGAAAGATGAAAGAATAATTTGTTTAAAACACCATTATTTTGTGTTTTAATTCGGAATATATTATTAAGCCATTTAAACAATATTATAGTCTCTATTAATAAAAATAAATGGCTTTTATGCATCAATAATTGTATCCATTTTGTAGATAAAGGAAGAACAAATTGATATAATCTTATTATTATTTATATAAATTATTAAGGGCCATATAGATTCAATCATTTAATAATTTTTTATAAAATAAAAAAAGTAATATCTCATTTATTAGATAATATTACGAATATTAATAATTAATCGTGTTATAAAAATTTACGCTATGAGATAACGCATCAAGTAACTAAATAAATGTTCATTACATTTAATGTAACTTACTCAACTAACTTAATTCTTTTCATTGCTGGATAAGTACATGGACTTTATTGAAGGTCCGAAGAAAGTATAAAGAGTCCGATCAAACACAAGGGGATTGAGGTGATCGTTGCCTGATGTTGATCGTCGATCAATACATTAATAGAGGGGTGAAACGGACCTTAAATGGAGATTAAATCGCGCCAGTTTGAGGAATTTCATAGCCCGGACCGATATTTTTCTTTATTCTATCGTGTCAAATAAAGTCTCAACTGGTTTTATTTCTGGCTCACCTTCTTCATCTCCTCCTACTGCATATCTATATACCGTGTCATTCCCGATATGTCTGTCACTTTCACTCAAGCTGTCAAACTTCGTACATGGCCATTTAACCCTAACATGGAAATGATGATGCATAAGGAGTTTAAATAATAGCATCAAACAACCTCTTGGCCAATTATTCATTTGCTCTTCAACGACCTCTAGCGATTATGAGAATTTAAAATAAATCCACGTCTAACTCTCGTATAATAATTATTCAATAAATAAATAACGATATTATGGCTCCATATTTCACATAAACATATGGATACCCATATGGATGATTTATAATTTTGCCGAATTTGAAATTTTACACGAAAATCAGAAGGCACGTTGATGAAACGTTTTAAATACACTGGATTTAAAAATGTTATTAAACCATTAGCAGAGATTAATAAATTATTTGCCGACGCAGTTTGAATTATGCAATGTAGATGTGCATCCAAACGATTGTATACATACGACGAAAATATTGAATTTGCCATTTCCGTATCCCGTGAGCATTAATGAACAACGGAGACGTATTTATTTACCTAGCCGCTGTAGCTCGAAATACAATAACTTTTCGCGATAAAGGAAGAAAAAATAATGTCGTTGGAGAAAGAGCAGCGCCGGTCATTAATAGAAAGCTCGGTATGAAGGCGCGATTCGCAAGGGGAATTGCGTGACGTGACATTTGTCGGTCTCTCTTTCGCCGCATGTATGGTCGCAGTTCCTTGGAGCGCGACAAGAGGTTGGCGAAGCTCTCGTGCGCTCGCACTCGCTCACCAATCCCCCGCGCTTGCCCGAAATAAATTTCGTTACGCGCGCTTCGTTAGGCGATTTAGCGCGTGCGTCACGACAAAATCATTAGCACTCACTTTCACGCGTTTTCATTGGGCGGAGCGAAGGGCTACGGCCCCGATCTGCTCTTCATGCGACGCGAATTTTCCCAGGAGCGATGGGGGTACGCCAGACTCAAAGAATTTTATAGGACTTTCGCGCACTTTAACCGAGCCTCGCTAATTAAGCGCTTACGCAATTATGGGCTATTTCACCTTGCAATTATGACCTTCTCCGGCTCTTTTTGTTAACTGAACACTACGTTTTCACACACACACACATATATATATATATATATATATATATATATATATATTTATCATTATTTATTTGTATAATAAAAGAATACTTATTACTTGATTATTTGGGATTGGTAAGTAGACGGTGCCGTTCAGCTCGCATTAATAATTTCTCATACATTGACATTAAAATGGAAAAAAGCGCCAATATTCAGTTATTTTTTTTTGTTCCTTCCACTCGCGTCTCAACCAATTTATTTGTTGCGGCTATTAAATAAAGCCACGGGTTTTAGATATTTATTAAAGAAGTTTTAAATTATTACTTCGAATTCATTTTGCGCCTCGAATGCAAGAGTTGAAAAAATACCGAAGCCGATAAAGCGAGCGAGAGAAGATGAAAAACGGACTGTGAAAAAATTCTGTTGAATAAAAGGAAGGATTAGGGCAAATCAAGTTCGAAAATTGCATAGGCGTATTTGCAAGATTGATCTGAGAAAGACGTATTTTCCAAGAGGCATTCATCAACTCGTTTTAGTAAAATATTCATCGATAAAATTTTATATTTACTCCTTTTATTCTGTTTTCAATGATGAATTTGTATGTTCTCGCTATAATCATACACATCCATTGCACCGAATGCGAATGATGAATTTTATTATTATCTATTACTATCATTTGGATTTTCCTAACAAGCACAATTTTTATTCAAACATTGGGCTTTTGATAGTCGAGGAATTTAATTGCTTGCCATATTTCACCTGCCCAATTACTAAATATACGTATATTGATAATCCCACTTTATTCTTTCAGGCTTATATTTATTATTTTTTCTTTAATCGTCTAAACGTAATTTCTCCAAATATATCCACATATATGTCGTTACATTTTTTTTAACATATGTCACTTGTGCATTAATGATGAAATCGACGCTAAATATCTTATCTAGAAACAATAGATAAACCTTTAAATTTATTACAACTAATACATTAATAATGCATAAATAATTATTATAGAGTTAATCTATATTTCATTTACCTATCTATCTTTTATACAAGCCAAGAAATATTATAAATATTCATGCACAGTTTGAATTTTAATTCTATACTAGTATTTCTAATTCTATACAAAAATATAAGTCATGTTTTGAATAAAGTATTTCAAAATGTAAGGTTCCGCCATTTCTTTTTTTCTCATTATATTGAAATATAATGCTTAATACATTATCAAGTGGTAGTTATTGATAACGCATGTATATAAACTAATGTATATCCAAAGACGTAGAATAGGTTTTAAAATTAAAATTAAATAAGATTAATCATTTAAAATGTATTTAAATGCAAGCTGAATAATAATTATTTCAATGAATGTCAAACTGTCTTTCGTTCAACGACATACCATTTAATATAACAGATGAACAAATTTGCACACATAAATTTCTGAAACTTATTACGGTCGATATATTATTAAAAAATTTATATCTAATATATCTATCTATCTATATATATATATATATATATATATATATATATATATATATATATATATATACAATAATTTTCATTTTTATTAAACGCGCATTCTATAATGACTGTATAGGACGTTAATTGTGTTAAATAAGTTTTAAAAATTTCCACATATTCATGAAGAGGATAAGATAATTTTGAAAATTATTCAAAGCCCACTAAAATCCGCGAACGAAAGCCTCATCAGTGTAAAATGTATAAAAATGAATGTTGAAAATCAGCTGATGTAGTACTTTGTAGTATCATAATTAAAATCCAACTAATTGTTCGTAAGTGATTAATAATCAGTTTAATTAAGACTACAGATAACTGTTTTTTTTTTAATTAATTCATAATATTTTCCATAGGTATATATTAATAAAAAATATTATTCGAGCTTAATATGTAATGCTAATGTATAATTGTTATTTTTATATTTATAAGTATTGACACATAGATGTACGATTTCATTATGCATTATATTACGTATCAATATAATAATTAATTATGAATACAATAATTATGAATCGATATAAATTTTAAATTAAATAAGTTGATAATATAGTTTCAGTATTAATAGAAATGTCTGTATGGAAATTTTATATGAATTCAATGCAATGTAACGACATTGCTGAATCAAAAGAAAAAAGAAATATATATATATATATATATATATATATATATATTTGCAAGTGTGTGTATTTAGCAATAGAATTAAGTATTAAAATATAGTCAAAGTATTAGAAAAGCAAATCATAGGATAATTTTAATCAAAGTGCAATCTATCATATAAATTTATTGACAAAAGTATAAAAGCTTAAAAGGTCTTAAGTACACCGATCGATACACTATTAATAATTACGTATCCGCGTTGACTCGATCTTCTCTCTTATTATCTTTGTCATTTTATCATTTAACGAGACACGCATAATCAATCAAACGATACATTCCTTTATATTATCGTACTACAGTGCGATATTTGCACCAAACGCCCTTTTTATCTCCGCTTCCATGCCTGCCTGCCCACCCATCCATTCGCCATCACCCACGCACGCTCCACTTCCAATTTCACTTCCTCACGCGGCGCTGACAGATTCTCACACTTTTTTCTCTTGCGGCATTTCCCGTTTGGTCGTCTAGTCGTTTACAAGAGCACCGCGCCGAGTCCTTTGTGGATTAAACGCAAATCACCGAAAAGGGCTACTCGACCCAGGTCGTGTCCTCTCTTTTGCAGCCGCGCAGTTTCGCATTTCCGTGCCATCGAATAACAATGCACGCGGCGATACGTCAGCCACGATCCGCGCTATTAATTGAAATTCAAATGGACATAAAAATCTCCACCCCATGCTGGATCTCCGTTCCAGCAGCTGACGCTCCTATCCCCAGGGCTGGGAATCGCGTTCGCGCGTCTGCACCTAACCCTTTTCGCCAATTAAAAAGGAACGCGGATGCAGTCGCTCGAATTGCTTGTTTAATGTCCCGACACCTATCGCCAAACTCCCCATATTATCTGATTTTCCAGTTAATACACGAGGCTTTTATCTCGTATATTTTATCAGTCTTCTGCTGCTTTATATCGCTCTTGTTGTTGTTGTTGTTGTTTTGTTTTTTTTTTTTTTTTTTTTTTTTTTTTTTTTTTTTTGACGGACTTTGTGGCCATGCATTTTATGTTTTTAATGAAACGTTGAACTTCAACCGCACTTGCTTTATTTTATAGGATTACGCATTCATGCAATTGAAAATAATATTATTCCATTAATACTAGTCCATCGGAAGCAAATAACGAGAGTAAAATTTCTAACTCGACCGTTTTCATTTCATTCTCTTATCTTAAAAAGCATAGAACCGATGCTTTGACATTAAAATTCTCGTTCACGCGCAACTTTCCCTTCGTCAAATTCTAAAATTGGTCCAATCTGTCGTACGCCTGGATTTTTATCCACGTTAGATATACTCGAAGCCAACGCCCGGCTCCTTCCCTTCACCACCTTCTTTCCTGTCTTGTTCCGGGCCCATAATGCCGGAAGGGCAGCTCTCCCCGTCGAACTCGCTCCGCAGATTTAGAGGTCCACGACTGAGTCGTAAGCGAGTGAGATAAATAAGGCGGTATTATAGGAGACGAACAAGCTCACCGACGACACATTCCACTCCGACGAACGTTTGCCAGATGAACCCTAACACATTTCAACTATTATATCTCTAAATTGATATAAACTAGATCACCCACCCACCGCTCCCTCCTCCAACTATCCAGCGCTGCTCTCCTACCATTTCTCGACATAGCTAAAGTCGGCAATTGGCCAGGCTATAACTCCTTCCGGTCTCTTCCCCTTCAACCTTTTTAGTTATAAATCCATTTTACTGAAATAATCTTAAAAAATTTTCTCATATTCTCGTAATAATGATGACTTATAAAGGCGGAAAGTCCAAATATTTTTTCACTGTCAATTTGAAATGAAGAAGCGGCTTATCCCGAGAAGTGAAAAAAGTAACGATTGACTAAAATTATGTAACTAAATTATTTTTTAGCGATACTTCGCAATTAATATGCAATTGTTTTAAAGCATATTAAAAAAAAAAAAAAACGTGTTTATAACTGTAAGAAACTCTTATCCCAGTTATCTACAATTTTTTAAGAGAATTTCATACTTCAATTTATTTTTATGCAATTTTTATAGAATAATACACTTTCATTACAACAATCATTAATAATAATTTAATAATATATCAATAATATTATAATAATAATTAATATTTTATATCAATAATAATGTGACTTTATAATCCACTTATCTGCATATTTTATTATTATTTTAAAATTATGATAAAATAGTCTTCAATACAAATTTTAGTTTTTTGCCCAGAATGCAATTGTGTTTACTATTCCTTAAATAAAATTGAAAAATTTCTAACAAGACATTTATATTAATATTTATTTATTTACTGACATTCGTCTGTCGATTAATCACCGACATAAATATTATTATTTTAATTACTTTTATTTTTATGGTTCTTTCAACGCTTTTTAATTATTGTCTCCAAATATCATTTACCTATAACCTAATATATATTATTATAAATATTCAAATTATATCTATAAAAATCTTCGTTTATTGCAAAATGAATGTAATTTATCATGGTCACTATATAATTTTATTGCATTTCAATAATTATTCAACGTGTTTATATCTTAAAAAATTTGAATTCTCATTTGATATTTCGAAAAGATTTTTACTTTAAGAATTCTAATTAATTCTACAAATTGTCAAAAAAATTTACAAATGCTGTAACAATTTATTATTATCTTGCTTTTATTTTTATACGAAAATTTTTTTTTTTACAATACAACACTATTGAATAAAAAAAAAAACAATGTCCGTTTAATTTATTACAATTCAAAATTTTATCAAATTTATTTAATTTAAGCAAATCTTATTTTATTCACATTATTTATGCACTGTATAGTTAATGTTATCTATTCATTTCCAATTCAATTAATATTCTTATTGCTTCATCTAACAAGTAAATTAAATTAAAAACATAATAGTAAATTGTTTATTTTGTTTAAATGTAAAATATTTTTTAAATTTTATTTTCTTTTGTTACAGTGACCACAGTCATATTGAATTTATTAATTATTTCATATTCAATTTATTATTATTAGACAATGAAATTGAATATATTACAAGCTCTTTTTTTTTTGAGATATCTATATTTTGAAAAATTAATAAATAGTTTTCATAATAGAAGATCTTTTAATTAATTCTAAATATATATTTTCAATAATCGAATATGAAGCATCATTTAGTATTTTTCAAATAGCACAATTGAAGAGAAGGGTTAGATGGAATTATAATTATTAAAATCAATTTGTACAATTCATTATTTATATCGATGTAATAATAGGCATATTTCGTTTATTTTCTGATTAAATCACGAATGTTGAATTCCGTGTTATATGATTAATTATATCTTATGTATCATTTCCAGGATTGAAAAATATTTTATTAGCAGCATATTTACGTTTACTTCATATGCTTTAATTATAAATTACGTGCTTATGTGAAAAAGTATATCGATTAACAATTTAAAGAAATTAATCTAAATAATCAAGCAAACACTTAGAGATGCAAAATATTACTTGTGACGATATTAATTTTTATCTATAAGTAATTATTCAAAATTAATGAAGATTAGTGAGACAAAAAAATATGTATAAGATATTATTAATGCGAAAGCAGATGCTTGTCATTATTTCAAAGTGGCGTATCAATGTCTGTCAATAATTTATTTTAAAGATGAGATTGATTGATAGCAACATGGTGTAGTTATTTACCACTTTAGTGTGTGTGTGTGTGTGTGTGTGTGTGTGTGTGTGGGTGTGTGTGTGTGTGTGTTTTAAAATGTTATGTATACATTGTGTAATGCAATGTAAAAAAAAAAAAAATGAATATGATTCTAAATAGCTATGACCATTGTGTACACGCCATTATTATTTACGTAATAATGATTATGTATCAGAGTATCAAAAAGTTTTAAAGAATCTGCTTCTAACATACGAATGAAAAATTGTCGTATTTGTGACGCGTTGTATATATAAATAGATTTTTTTTTACAAAAATGCGATTTCAATATTGTTTACAAATTCAAGTTGTATAGTATAATAATTTAATGGCTAATGCTTATTATTATTGGATTTTATAATTCATGTCTCATATTGAATCTTTGCTTTTACATTGCTTTATTAAGTGATAAATCAATAGCACTAACAAGTAAAGGTTTTTTATTCGTAACGTGTCCTTGAAATTAATCAGAACGAAATAGCAATATTTGAATATACTAATGGCGCTAATGAGAAATAGATTTTTTGCAACATAATATATTCGACATAATATTAGAATTGCCCATTATATGTACGAAGAACAACAACGAAATAAACATTCATTTTTCTTCTTCTTTTTTTTTTTTTTTATAGTATTTTTATCTCCTTTTTATAATAATTCGTTTATTTTATCATTTTAATTTACCATTTATTTATAATGATAAAATATATTTTCTGTAACATATAGAATATTTAGCGTACGTAAGCGAAGTTTTATATTATTTATCAGTTGCCTTGTAGGCAAGATCATCTTGAGATTATTTTAAAGTGAATCTACGTTATTTATTAAATTATCATTTTGGTATAAATTTTCAAATTTATAGAGTCCGGAAAATATTTCTTTCGAATCCAATAAATTTATTATTTGATTAGCAATGTATCTTTTATATTATTATATATATTGTGTATCGTGCTTATATTATTTGTTAAAAAAAAAACTTTCTTTTAAACTGAATCGACCCATTTGAATAAGATGTCATTCTACATTGTAAAATAATAATGAAAATTATTTGAGATTATTATTATTATTATACTTAACTTGTGTTATTACTTTATAAAATTCATAAATTTTTTAAAATTTGAAAGCCTTTTTTTGTTTAAAAGTATAGAGTATTTTTTACCCTTTTTCAAAAATTCCATAATATCAATTTTAATTATCCATAGTCTAATAATCCATAATATCCCTTCAACTAGAAATTTAAAACTGTTTCAAGTGTAATAAGCTAATTTTAATTTTCATTATGAGCTACTTAAAATTGTTATATTTTAGCAATTTCTTTTTAACAGATTTTACTTTGTAAGTAAAATGAATAGAAAAAGATTACATTTTGTAAAATAACTAAATATAATAGAAGCATGTTTTTAACGGAAGCTAAAAATTAAATTCTGTATTTTCAATTTGTATAATAAATAGTGCGAAATATCAAATACTAAACAAAAAACAATGTCCTTTTAATAATTATGTACTTTAAAATTAAATAACATAATAATTATATGCTGAATATAGATAAAAATATACGTTTTAATATACATTACTAATTAATGGTATTATTTTTCGTTCTGGAAATATTTGTTATTTTCAATATTTATTTTATACAGTTATCACGTAAATATTACTTTTCTGATGGACAATAGATAATATACTATTTACTTTGGAATATTCACATAATATATATGTACTGAAGTATGTTAAGTATTGAAAAATAGAGGAATTGACAGCGAATATAACACATTAATGGCAATGAATTGTTTATTAGAATTGAATCATATTTATTTCATTTAATAAGACTAATCATTATGCGAATGATTTAAAATCATTTTATATTTCAAATTTTCAGATAATAATATTGTATTATTCTACAATATTAATGAAATATTCTTTTGTTCCTATTGTTATCGTAATACTGGCATAGACGAGTTCCCCATTGTTTTTCACTATGAAAAAAGTCCCTCGATTTTTCTCTCGGAAAAATAACGTGAAGCTTTTTATAGTGAAAATCGAGTGTATCGCTGCACCTTATATGAAAGCGATATCAACACACCTGTATATATTTACACACATCTACGCTCAAAAAATACGCACAAATTTTGTTGTGCATCTCGCTCATGCGAAATATATAGTTTCATATCGAGCTGACGCTTCCATTAAAGTTATGAAAAAATGCCCATCGCTCTCTTCTTGCTCTCACTCGTTTTCCTGACTCCCTCCCCTCCAATTTCACTCACGCTCATTCTCCTCTCACTCTCACACACACACTCTCTCTCTCTCTCTCTCTTTATATATATATATATATATATATATCCTCTGCCTCACTCTCTCTACCTCTCTCTTTCTCCTCTCTCATTCTCTCTCATTCTCTTTCTGACCCTATCACAGCATTTCTTCTTTTGTAATGTTCACGCATACATATACCCTTTAAAAAGAGTATTCTGGTGTTATCCGGTTGGTGTATCTGCCGAAACCGGCGCTATTCGTATTAGTGTGTGCGTATGGCAGGGAGTCGAAAAGAAAAAAAAAAAAAAAGAAAATGACGCACTAGTGCACAGAGTTCCATGTATTATAAGAATGTGTCCGCACGAGTTTTTGTTCATTCTGATCGTGATTCCCGTGAGAGTTGTTCGTATGATTTTCCATTGCTTTTTCCCGATCGTTTCGAATTATAATCTTATGATCCCTTTACGTCAATGACAAGAGCAGTTGGAAGAACTTTTTAACTTGACTACTTGACTAATGATTGAAAGAATTACAATTTTCGTATTTTAATTTTACACTATTGTTTTTATTATTATTCTAGATTATATTGTTACAGAAAAGAATTTATGAAGTTCAAAGAGGTTTGCTATTCAAAATAATTATTGATTTACCTCCTTTTATGTTGGCCAATGAAACGTGTATTAGAAAAATATAAAATAAAAGACGTGAAATAACTTCAGATTAAGGATATATTTTGTGCATAACCTAATGCGAAATTCCATATAATAATCTTTCAACTGCGGCAATTGTGTCGTCAATTTGTGCGCTTTGAAATTTAATGAAGGCTTACGTAAAAGTTATTATTAAAATGTTATATATTTATATGTACAATCGTAATTAATTTATCACGATTTTAACATCAATAGTCAATTATACGGTGAAACAATGCCGTAAATATTTTAAACTCGTTGATTAAATATAACGAAAACAAAAAGTAAATTGTTTTTATGGAAATACGTATGACAATTTTGTATAGGAGTTTTTTTAAAAAACTTTTATAGACATATATAATCATTATATTTCCAATTGCAAATACAATTCACAGAATATAAAAACAAATCACAAATAAAATTATAATTGCACTAAATAAAATTAATTAGTACTATTTTGCTATTCTATGTAAATATGTGATGAGTTTTTCCTATCTTGTGATGCAGCTATTTTTCACTAGGCATTTCCCATGTCTACATACTTAAATGTTACGTAGGAAAATAATTTATAATTCAAGATTCTCAATACGTTTACTCGGATTAAATATCTCCAGTTTTATTATCATATTATATATTCCTTTCATTTTTTAATGACTACTGTTACTTTTGGTAGCATATTGGGAAAATATTCGGATTTTTTGTCTTATTATCCTGTCAGCGTTACTCGAAATTAAATGACTTTTACTCTATTGAAATGGACTTGTTGTTTTTCAACATAATTATTAATAAAGCGTTATTAATAAATTATTATTGATTAGCATTATTAATATTGTTTGTAATTGTGCTGTTATATTTATTAACTATTATTATATTCTCTTTATCTTAAAATATTTTCTATTGTATGTATTTTGTAATACTGTCAATAGTGACATTAGTATTAGCTTGTTAAACTGATTTGTATTCAAAACTTTTATAATTAATAACACTATTGAATAAATAATTAAAGAATTTTAATTTTTCCCTGATATATAATTAATTTTATGGAGTACATTTTCTAAAGTTTTTCATTCATGAAGCAACGATTTTTCTATTACATAGAACATCATTTTAATTTTTGTACATTTAAAATAAACAAATTAATTTAATGAAATAAGACAATATTATTGTATGTTTTAAAATTTTCAATCGCCAATGCATTGTTGTTGTGTATGTACGTATAATAAGCACAAGTGCGCAAGCAAGTTCCCATAGCGCTAACATTTTCATCGCGATTTTATAGATATTTTAAGTGAAAATACAGTGATTGTTACTTAAGCAACACTGTAATATAAGTGATACGTAGGAATGTTTATAATTGATCCTAAGTAGGAAAATTTCTTTATATTTTATAATATAATATTATAGATATAATAAATAAATTTTCAATTGATTATTCGTAACTAGCATATAATTCATGAAATCTAATGTCATTCGTCTAATGTCAAGAAAAATCGTCTTAAACTTAATTCTAAGTTACTTTTAACAGTAGATATTTGTAGAGCAGTAGCTAAATTGCCACTCGAGCGTTTATTCTATCGAAAAACCTATATCGTATATCTTTATCGCTTAAAGATATACACTTCCGGGACAAGGAAAATGTCACTCGTCGGAGGAACTCGTTTGCACTTTCATAGTCGACATTAGACATGTCGCTCGTGTCGAGACACAAGTGCATACCAAATAAAATACATTAGCACGATCTGTAGTATGCGTGAATTTGTTAACGAACGGGCATAAACTAGCGTATTTGAATTACTTACTGTTTGAAAAGCCGTCTAGGTGTTGCACTACAGTCACATTATTGGATAACTTGCCTAATAAGATTGCTCGGGACAAATAGTTGCAGTGGATAGTGGTAGTAATAGTGGTCGTATTAGTAGTAGTATTAGTAGTAGTAGTAGTAGTAGCAGTAG
>NW_011948419.1:2515506-2597616 GCF_000503995.2 Ceratosolen solmsi marchali | reverse complement strand
TTTTTTTTTTTTTTTTTTTTTTTTTCAACGCGGATGAAGAAGTTTTTCGAAATGTATTATACATCAGATCGTACTATATTATTATTATAATTGATGGAAAGCATTAATAACGTTAAAAATAGATGGATTAGATTTTATACTACGTATTAAGAAGAAATTAAAATCTTAGTTAAAAAGTAAATTTAACTTTCTCTTCCTTGTTCAGCATATGAGATTATTAAGTAGTATTAATCATAATTTAACACGTAACGACGAATGCATTATAAAAAATAATTATGGCTAGTAATAAAATCTCTTCAATTGTATTAATCGATGGAATAAATAGTTGCTAATTTTAATGATCATATTATAATTAAAGCTTTAATTTAATGTAAAAATGTTCAATGAAACTTGCATGCCTCATTACCAGAATTTATTTAAAATACTTAAACTAAAATTTATTTTTCATCTTTTATTTTAATCTGATCGAATTTTTCTACTTCCGTCTGCGATAGTTTTATCGTTGGCAACATTTCGCGGAAAAGCCTAAAGTTCTTGACGTGCGTGTTATTACGTATGCCCAAGAATTAACACGATGTGAAGTGTGGGTGTGGAACGACTCGTAGGAATTTGCGTAATCGCATTGTTTATGTTGTATCTCCTAGGGGTGTGGAGTAATGACGGTTCCTTCTATTAGTTATTTATGTAATTTAAAAGGCACGTGCATTTAATTGCGAAGTATTTACAAATAATATTAATTAGAGTGATACTGTTGTAAATGTATTTAGGGTCTTATTCGGACCTCTAACTTGCCGTTTACTGGTGATTATATTGCTATTTAGTGCACAATGTGGTAAGTTTCTATTATTTTACAATAGTATGCTTTGTTCAATAAATTATTTCAAAATGTTATATATAACAATGTAATATGTATTATGATTTATGGTAATATATTTCAATATAATACATTTCGATGAAAAATTATTTAATGTCTTGAAGGCACTCGCATTATGAATTTTTAAATAGAAAATATTTATGTTAATCTAATGAATAGAGTATTTTTTATAGTTTAGTTTATTATCAATTGCATGAAGTAAAAACTTGTTCAATACATAGCAGTTGAACTTTATATTTCATTTAGAAAGTAAGTAACGTTTTAAGAAAATTAATTTTTCCATACCTATCTTGTATAAAAGCAAATTTAAAAAATTCGAAAAACTTTTAAATTAAAGGTTGTATCTTATAGTTTATAGTAAATTAAGAAAAAATCAAACTTTAAATTTAATATTATTTTTTATAATAATAATACATTATAATACCTCTTTCGCTTTCTCTCTCTCTCTCTCTCTCTCTCTCTCTCTCTCTCTGTCTCGTTACATTCAATTAATGTCGTTTGTTTAATATACTTTATTTAAATGTTATTAAAATTTTAAATCTTAAAATAGCTAACAACCAAACGCATTGAAGCAATTTGAATAATTTCTTTTTGGTCAACAGACTCATAATTAACTGATGGGAGAAAAATACATTTGATATTTACGGAATATCTATTCGATATTTTTAACAAATATATGCATTGTATGGATTATACTTTAATACATAACTAGTTTGAATGTTATGCGTTCCCGATAATTACAAATCAAAAAGAATAATAATGTTGCGAGAGGATAAGTCGCACTTTAATACACATAAATCGATAACGAATTTTTCATTATTCAACGATCGAAATAATACTGTCAAATATATAAAATACAAAAATACAAAATAACGGCAAATGAAATTTACGCGTCCGAACAAAACACTTTATTCGTAGTCTATCGACATTCAAGTGCTACCAACAAAAATTTTAGCATAAATGTTTTAATGCTCTATGCGTACTTGTGAAATTTATATTTACACGACAAGTTGAAAGATGTAAAAAGCTAATTATTATTACTTCCAGTTAAGTAATTTTAAAAACTATCCGCATTAAAGCCACAAAATCACGACGTAACGAATAAGCTCCTGACGCATTTACCATTATATTTATAGCGCGTGTACATTAAAACATCTTCGCGCTATTTAAAACGAAACACACAGTGTAAAATAAGCGCGGCACACAGCTCGATGCTTTTAATCGCTTCATTAGCTGATGTGCTGTCGTCAATGTCAACGGCCCGGCACACACACGCGCGTACACGCGCACACGCCCGTCCACCTCCCGCCGACACGTAATTATCCGGGCGCTCATTCGAGCGCGTAAACTAAACTTAATCGATTTAGCAGCCCGTCGAGACATTCCGCCAAGAGCTTGTAAAACGCTCTTGGTTCTTTGTGCTTCAGGTACTCCAAAAGGGAAGAAATCGGTTTAATGCGCGTAATAATGTCTGCACAGTATCGCCTGGACAGGAGCATTGCCTGTGCGTGCCACCTTTGGACATGTCCTTTGGCCGCCAGGCCTTTATATGGCATTGATGTTTAATGAGACGAGTTGACTAATCAATGTCAGGTAATCCATCAATGAGTTTTTAATTGAACTGCTAGTTTTGAACGACGAGAACTATATAGTTGTTTTGGAGTCATTCTCGAACTCGCGTTAAGGGATGATTATTGGAAGACGCGTAAAAGCAGTGACGAGCAATTGATTGAATTAAATAAATTTCCAGCTCTCGCCATAATGACTTATACAAAGTTTTTTATGAATGCTCTGCAAATTATTCTATCAGCTAATAAATGAAAATGTAAGAAACGAACAAACAAAGAAAAAAAAAAAGAAGAAGAAGAAGAATCACTGATCCAATCTACGTCGATCGATATTTGAAACAAGGGATTTTTATTATATAAAAGTACTAAATTTTTTTTTATACCATTTAACCAACTAGCTCGGATTATAACACGATAATAATTAATCTCTTTAATTCATTTCAATAAAAAGTTTCGTGCAAAAGTTTTCCCTCAATGCAATTTCTCGATATTCTAGTTAACTTTAGAGCGATAGTAGATAGTGTAAAATAAAAAAGTTTAAGGAAATTATTGGAGTGCATTGTATTTCGAATCATTAATTTCATATGAACAATTAAAATGCTCGACATATCACATTTAAAATTTCAGTCGAATAAAAATATGTACATATAAACGACAGCATTGCGCGACAATTTATCGCTAAAAATTCATTATCTGCATTTATCACCACAATGCTCATTATTATTAAATACATTAAATAATAATAGGAGAATATATCGATGAATTTCCAGTATTATCGGATAAAAATGCTCCATAGACTTATAAATTTAGATATTCGTTGCCAAAGTGCTTATATGTTGGCTGTTCAAAACCGTAAAGCCGAACCTCGTTCCTCTATATTAATAAGAGAGAGGGTAAAAAGAGATAAATGATTATCATCATCATATGAGCATTATTAACTCTCGCACGATAAAAAAATCCGTTCTTGATTATAAAATAAGCAATTAAATATATATTTTTCCTTAATTAGATTTTTTTTCTCTTTTTTTCTTTTTTAATCTATTTCTTCAAGATTCATCATATTTCAAATATTGCGCAGTCTATTTCTCCAGTATAACGAAGTAAATATAAATCTTGTTTTTACGTATTAATGCATAAGGCTAATATGAGATTCATATGAATTGCCGTTAATGGTTTTATGTTTTATTAGATTAATGGGAAGAATACGAAAGAGTCAGTTAAATATTGGAATAAATGGGTGCGCGAAAGGGCAAAAAATACTTTCAAATGCCATCAAAATTTCATGGAATTGAGTATATGTAAACGTAAGATAATTATTAAATTTCTAAAAACCCATTTTATCATTATTTAAATGGATTTAAAGAATACTTCATAATGAACTTGCGTGAAAATCTTATATGTTGATGTAATTTTTACAAAATGTGAGTTTCATTAAATGAAGGGCAGACACTATTATCGTATTTCACACGCATAATTGTCCGTTTACAATTTGTGGTTGTAGGTAATCATACATCCACTTGTGACATCGTTGCACATATCAACATACCCAAATTCCTAACTCGACGGGCGTATTAATTTCATATATAAAATGGAGTTCGCATTCATATATGAAACGAAAATGAAACCAAATCTCTTCGAATGCTCATTTTCGAATGACCGTTACGCGACGAAATGACGATTGGCCTTCTCACGATAAAATGAAGCAATCTCAACGCGAAAGCCTTCATGACGTTTATTGTTCGAAGAATATGGGTAATATTGGTCGATAGTAAGCAAAGTGGCAGGCTCCCTATAACCATGAATAAATCAAGCATCGTAAAGCTGGTATGTTTGTATGTTTTAGATGGTAGAGACGCGAGAGTGGCTTCGCTCATATTTTACTCCTCTTGTCCAACCGTATCCACTTTCGTTCTACTTGTACCATTCCGCAACTTCCTACAACAACATTATCTCGACTATTTTGCATGGCTGCTATTCATTACATTCTTAACTTCAATATTAAATGCAGCTTAGCTCGGTCTTAAACTTTTTATTCTCTCTATGCTCGTGTAAATATAAATTTTTCAGATACCATTCGCGTTTATTCTCATCTACACTTTTCTTCCGATTATTTCTTCGGATATTTCTTCATAAGCTAATAATAAGGATGCTATTTATTATTTAGGAAAATTTTTCCCTACTAACTTAATGGTCGACTGATGAAAAATAAATTGTGCTGCTTAAAGATTTTTTTGTTTCTTTTTGTTTTTTTTTTTTCTTCTTACATAAGAACACATAGTGGCGTAAACGTAAATTTTACACTTCCTTGCCATATTCAATAAACATTATCTAATAGTAAATATTGAAGGATACAATTGTTACGACATTAAAATAAACGATTATTACATATAATATTTGGCTGGTATGGAAATTTTAATACCCTAATATCGAATCGAATGAAATCACTTAATAATATATCCAAGAATAATGTAAAATATATCTAAGCAAATAAAGATTTGCGTTTTTTTTTGTGCTTTTAGATGCAATTAGAATTAAATATTTTTAAATATTTTTAAATATTTTGTTATTCCTACTATATTCAAAATAATAACAGGAAAGAAAAAAAAAAGGTTAAATGCTTTATCAATAAGTAATTATTACAGTAAATATTATTCATAATATTTGAAAAATGGATCAATAGTATTTACATATTTAAAGAATCACATCGCATCATCTAATTCGCAATATAACTAGATGCGAATGATAAAAATTTTAATTATTATAATATTTTTATTATTATAATATTTATGTTCTACATATTATAAAGCTTGATAGATCAAATATTAATATAATAACATATTCATTAGTGTGATTAATTTAGACGATAATGGGTTATCAGAATTTACTATTAAATAAGAAAATGGAAGCTACTGTGTATAATATTGGTGAATGCTACAATTGCACAATACGTCAACCTGGGAGACCTTTCCACTTTAGCATACCGCAATTACTCAAGAACATTACTATGTGGTATAGCTCGCTTACAAATGAGAACTTGGGACAGACTTGAAACTAAACTTTATCATTATTGATGGCCTAACCTCTCCTTTGTAACCGAGTAATAAGCTATCAGTAATACTGTGTCGCCAATTCAACGTTACAATTAATACGCTACCAAATAATTTACTAACGAAAATCAATTTATATTATGTAAATATATGAGTATATTTAGAAGCTTATGAATTTTAATTTAAATATTTGCAAACGGATTATTATTATTCAAACACATAAATACGTTGAGTATAATATAAACTAGGAATAATAACACTTCTTAATATCGTTAGTTTTGTCATAAAGTTTTTAACTTATTATAAATTACACTATATGCTAATACATTGAAAATAAATTTTATTATTAAAATGTATCTAGAAATGCAACATTATAGTTTTTAAGTGAATATTTGCAATAATAACTTATCCCTTACGAGGTAGAATAGTTTTGAGTGCAAATCATTACGTATCCAACAAGTAAGAATTCCATTATTAATTAATTCCAAAGTTATTGGTACACATTAGTGGTAAATTCAAGTTTAATAACTTTTTTAAAATTAATGATATGGGTATATAATAAAATCATTTACATGAAGAATTGAAAATTATCAATTGTGTCGTTGCTTTTTCTTCGCTTCGAATTTCTGTTGCAAAGTCATATATCGTGTACTTTCTATTAATTACAGTATAAATTATTTTATTTTATTTCAAATATAAAATTTTGTATATAAAATAGTATTCAAATTAATCAATAAGAATTATAAACGGTGACAGTTTATCAAAATTATTTTAACCTTCACATTTCTTTAATCATAGACAATTATTTGTTATAAAATTTCAAATCATTAACAAACGTTTCCAATTATATGCTTGAAAAAAGTCGACAATATAATGAAAATTGAATCAAGACAATTCAATACATGATAAATAAATTTAATTTAATTAAATGAATACTCAATTCAATGAATGAATAATCAATAAAAAATTTAATTTACTGAATTTTAATAACAATTATTGCAGATCGAGGTTTTTGACAATAGGTTTAAAAAATTATTAATTTAAATTTTCAAATATTATCGTAATAACTTAAATTTGAGCGGAATATTAAGGAGATGATATTTCCCAATAAGTAAATTTTACAATTTCTTTCAATTTTTAATTTTTTTGTTAATATTTCCTTTTGATTAACTTTTCGGCTAACAGCCTATTTATATTATAGAGAGAATTTTTTAACAGATTTTTGTAATATACAATATATATATATATATATATATATATATATATATACAAATATACAAATATAGTAGAATACAAAAATTCAGTCAAAAATTCTCTTTATAATATAAATCAAGAATTTCTGTATATATATATATATATATATATATATATATGTAGATGTATATATATATATATATATATGTAGATGTATATCTACATAAATTCTTAATCGATCATTAATATTCCATGCAAATACCCTGGTACTAATGGCAGCAGGATTCTTCGTATCCATTGATAAAAAGTGATTGTGACTTCTACATAAAAGTCTTTGAAAATCACAGTACATTTGATATATTATGAATTCTTTTCTATCTAACATATTGTTGAGTGAAGGAATTTTCACGCAATCTAAACTAATTTACTATCTCAGTAAATATAAATTATAATTAGAAGTACAATTAGATTTATAATAAATAATGACGACTGAGTCAATAATAGTTAATATGTTCTTCTATTAAATATTTGCGCTTATTTATTTATATATATATATATATATCTAAACCCTCAGATCGATTATTTGACAAACACTTTCATTTAGACAGAATCTCAAGCTTGTGCTCTCCTGGTTCACTAGACTGAAATGTAAAGAGTTCTTATAGTTTTCAACAGTTTCAGCAGCCTTCCAAACTTTTTCTAAAGCAAGTGAAAAAGACACAAAGTAATTCAGTAAGTTTTGTACAACTTTTCTTACTTTACGAATATTACAATCATAAGCGAAAGCTATACAAGCATATATCTCGTATATTCAACATCATACACATGCATAAATGTTTACTACATAGTATTTTCTCTGTAGCATAATTCTTATTTTGAAAGACACTCAGTCTCAATCTGTAAGAACTAAAATAAATACAATATTGGTATTTATTTTATTATTTACTTTGTTTAATAAAATTTCTTTTCTTTTTATCAAAATTCTTATTGTCATTTATCATTAAATTAAAAGTGCTTATATGCATTTGATACCATTTTACCAGTTTATACCCAATATTTTTATAAACTAAATTTTAATCCGAGTCGAAAAGTGAGATTGCATATAATCTCAGATCAGTAGAAATCTGATCAGTTGAAATAAGCAAACGCGAAAATAATAATATTTATGTCAAAACTAATACGAATACTTTATTTTCTTCATTTAAATTCAGTTTTTATAGTTTTGTAAAAAGTATGAATTTCGAATTTTGCTATTGATATTAGTAATATGTCGATAAAAAGAATGATAAATTCCATTTATGTCAAAATAATTATAATATAATAATATAATTATAATAAATACAGATTATAAAATTATTCTATTAGTGATAAAATTATGGAATATAATTTTTAAAATTTACGTTTATTAATTAAAAAGACATTGAATAAAAATCTTTTATAATTTCTATATGTATATATATATAGAACAGGCAGAGTAATAGGAAAGATAGTTTGTCGAGATTTTCCGCTGAAAAAGTTTTGTCTCTAAATATATTTGCATCCAAGCATGAAATTTAAAATTTTTTCTTTTTATCGTCAGTATGCAAAAACATATCGTTTAACATTTACCAAAATCTCTCAACGGATGACGCTACCAGAAAATCAGAAAAGCGAGCAACGCTGATCCGTCGAAAATACATGCTTGCGGTCCTGGCTCTCGTGTGCTCACGTGTATTTATGAAAATGGAAAACGAAAAGAGGAGGAAAACGTCAACGACAGACTTGCGCTTGAATGGATTCACTGGTTTCCTCCCTCTTCTCGCTCACTGTCTCTTTTCCTCACTTTACCCCATCCCCTCGCACGCTCTCACGTTCTCTCTCTCTCTCTCTATCTATCTCTCTCTCTATCTCTATCTCTATCTCTATATCTATCTCTCTCTATCTCTCTCTATCTCTCTCTATCTCTCTCTCTATCTCTCTCTCTATCTCTCTCTCTATCTCTCTCTCTATCTCTCTCTCTATCTCTCTCTCTATCTCTCTCTCTATCTCTCTCTCTCTCTTTCACTCCCTTGTCAGCCATCTTTTTCGCTCCCTTTATTTTTTATTATACGCCTCGTTTATTTTGCTCGGAAACCACGAATTTGCCGCAAGCAACGAACCTTGCGACTGGTCCACCGAGCGTTGCGTATGTGAGACACAGGAAAAGTAACGATGATATACAGATATGGTAAAAATATTTAGGATGCAAAGGATTAATTTTTTTTTTTTTCAAAAATAAGCTTGTCTATTATAAATGTAATGTGGAATTATATAAATTAAAAAAGATATAATATGAAGATAAACCGTATTTAAAATTTATTAATTTTACTATGAAGCCGTAAGTGAAATGTAATAGATTGTAATTCGTAAAATTTCATTTTTTCAAAATTAATTTCTGTTCTACTGCGAGTAATTCAGTTTTTTTTTAAAAAAAAAAAGTCTAAAAGATACATTAAATTTTTAAAGTATATACAATTATTTGAAATTACACTACAATTTGACAAATCTTATGACGATAGTAATGGTAAAATTATATTACTGAATAATCTATTTTAAATATTGATATAGCATATACAAGATCAATATTGATTATTTTACACGATATATTAAAAAATTGATCAATCACACGAAAATTTAATCACTCGGTATTTCAAATTTATTATTTACTTTATTTCTGTAGATTAGTGAATTGACGTTAATAATCTAATTCTCAATTATCATAGAAACAGATATTTTACCAACTTCACTTAATATTAAAGTCTACTATAGATTATTATTAAAATATTATATGAATATATATAGTGAAGGATGTTATCAACAAAATGAAAATATTATTAGGGATATAATTGGGGCCACGGGCCAAGGAACTGATGAGAATCTTCAGCAATAAACCAAGCCTCTCCAACTGGTATTTCACAGCCTATAATTTTAAAATATCTATTTGGCGCGAGTATCGGCACGAAAATCCCCACTAATACACGGGCAATAGCAATCGAATAGGGTCTAGTGGGTTATAATCGAACATGAGAAATTATTGCTATAAAGGATAAGATAGGGTTCGTGAAATTTGATGCTCGGCTACGTACAAAGACGTACATATCGAGTTGTGGGCTGCGTGTATTAGTCAGCCAAGCGAATAATCTAAGCCTTGGCAAGTAATTATCCCAAGTCAGGGCAAAACCACCTCGAATACAATATATTAACGAGGAAGATGCAAGTCTGTCTGGCAATCGAGTTATCCGCGTGGAGGATGCTGGGGAAGGTAGGCAGGCACAAGCTACAACCTGTTCATCGTCCTTCTCCTGTCTAAACCAAGCGACCGGCACAATTACTCGAATTGCAGTTTGTATTAGCAGCAGAATGTCTCAGCCAAGGTAAAGAGTCGCTTGAGCTTTCTGCGGAGCCGCTGAGTCACGATATTCTCATCGGGATAATGCACGACTAAATGGATGTTACGTGCGCGTGCCCGCGTTATGTTACCCGCCCGGGCTAAATTCCCATACGCCGTGCGTCTATCAATCTTGATCTCGGCTTTACGTGTGCTCCTAAGCTTGTGTATGTATTTTCTTCTTGTATGTCCCGTCAGTCCTGAATGAAACTGGAATGCGTGCCGCTTCGAGTAATTCGCATTGCATAGAGGATGGAGAGGCGCGATGAAGAGCGGTTTGGGGTTGGGGGATGGGGGGGGGGGGGGAGAGAAATTACTGAGTAAATTAATGAGTCATTTAAATAGATGAAGAGTGAAAAAGATTAGATAACTATGTAGTTTCTCAATTATACGTAATTGGTTGACCGATGTGGTAGTATTGGTAGTCTTAATGTCCCTATAAGAAAACTGGCCATGAAGACGAAGCAGTTTGCGAAAACTTATGCATTGTTTATAATTATTATATTGTTATTGAGCTATTATTCGATCGATATAAATAAAAAATATTATAAGGCAAAGAGTGTTAATTTTCACTTTAAAGTAAATTTTTAATACTAGAATCTGCAAATAATAAGAACATACATACATCATATAAAAGTTGAAAGTTTTTTAATTCAGAATTCATAATAAAAAAACCTTTGAGCATTGTTTATAAAAACATATACATTATCTTTGAAATGTTAATATTTTTATGAATCATATAATAGTTTTAATTCATTTGTATATTTTTTATAAATAATTATGCAATAATATATATATATATATAAATATGTATTTTTTTTATAATAATAAATTTATGAATATTACTATGCAATGATATGATGAAAATATAAATAAATTTACTATAACAAAATACATAATGGCATAAAATCTTTACACGTCTACATTATTTACAATTCTTATTCATAAAATGCGAGGTTTCATAAAACATTTTTACGAAATTATGGCTTCTACAGGAATGTCAATAAAATACTGAAAGAAATTTTATGTTAATTTTTTTTGTTTTATTCAGCAATGAAAATATAAATTTTCATTGATTTTAATTCACTACACAATATGGATAACCATTATTGAATGAAATAACTAATTTTACAGATGTCAGAATAGGATAAAAATCAATCTGTTAAGCATAATGAAATATAGAAAAATGATATTTATAATATTATATTAATATTAATTATAATAACAATCCAAATAATTAGATAAATAATCGTGAATATTGGGAATTAAATGTTTGAAGAAAAAATTTTATTTTTTCGAAATAAAATGATAAATTCGTGAAAACGTATTGTGCAAAATTATAGAAAGAATTAATTAAGAACGAACAAAAGATCACAAAAAGTGTACATAAATTATATTTTAATAACTAAGTATATTTTTTATTTGTTATATAATATTAAAATATATTCATAGCATCTAAAGGAAGATAAATCAGATAATTTTTTATCAAATAACTGAGAGGAAAAAGTAAATAATGTACAAATATCAAGTTAATAAATGAAAGTAATATAGAGAAGGAATGATAAAAGCTAATATAATAAAACGGTAGGAGAGAGAAAGTTAATAAATAGATAATTTAGTAATTAAAATAAAAATCATTGTACAAGAAAACTTATGAAAATATGTTAAATATTAATATCCCGTATAATAATAAAAAGTGAAAATGTAATAAATTGGAAAATTCATATGAAATATTAATAGGTAATTCATCAATGAAAGTAGAAAATTTATTGGCTTTATTATTAATATTATTCTTATTTAATAATACTTATCTTTTACATTGTATTGTCTTCTTTCTTACAACTCTTTTGAAAATGTCTCCAACTTTTTTTAGAATATCTCCGAGTTTAAAACGTCTTTTTATTTTAATATATATTTTTCAATATTCTACCATCATGTTATATGTATTTTTATTATTAAATTATATATTAATTTTTTATATTAAACAAATTTGTACTTTGTACTTTTTATAATATTTAATCATTATATGTAACTAAAATTTTTTATTTTTTTAAAACGTGTTTTATTTTAATTTATTAAGAGTAAGGTATAAAATTTCACATTGAATTGATTTTTAAATATAATTGTGAACACTAAACAAATTATATAAATGGGTTAAGTAAAATAAATGTGGTGCGATTAAATGAATTTATATGTATATACTACTTTAATTTTTTTTATTTTTTGTTTGTTTGTTTGTTTGTTTTTTTTTTTTTTTTTTTTTTTTTTTTTTTTTTTTTTTTTTTTTTTTTTTTTTTTTGAACGAGGTTTACCCGCATTTCCATTAGCTTTCCCTAGAGATAATACGTTTAATTTCATTTCTATGTTTAAAGCTTTCAAAGTTAGATCGCGAGTATACCATAGAATGTCAATTAAGTTAAATTTAATCAATGAATAATCAGTTGAGTAGTATTTGACTCAACCTGTATCGCTGTATAATGTCTCTGAAAAATACTTATAAATTCTAGAGGATTGAAAACAAATATCTTTTTGTAATCAGTAATAGCAATTAAAAAATTACAATAATATTAAAAGAAAATTGTATGAGGATATGAATTTCATCGTAATTTATAAGCACAGAAATATTAATAGCTTAATTTCTACGATTTTTTAAGTTTTGTTTAAGATATTAAATATTACAGTATACATTTAGAAACTCTATTCTATACTATTACTGTAAAAATTATAAAGTAAAAAAAATTATTTTCATAATAATACTCTGAAAATGGGAAAATATGTGCATGAAAGTTGACATGTTATGAAGAAAAAAAGTGGTATAATGGCATTTTACATTTACGTTAGTGTACATATGAGTATATATGTATATATATATATATATATATATATATATATATATATATATATATATATATATATATATATATATATATATATATATATATATATATATATATATATATATATATATATATATATATGTATATATATATATATCATAAGAAAGCGGTATAGAAGGAAAGAGGTAGACGTACAAACACACAGATATAGAAATAGAGAAGCAAGAAAAAGTATGTTAAATTCGGAAAAAGCGATGTACATCGCTCATTATAGCGCTATTAATGACTACAGAATTTTCATTCCAATATGTTTTGAGGACTGCTGGTACGTTATGATACACAATTTTGCAATTACGCTGTATTACAGAGATTATATTCCCCTAAGTTATCTGGTTTAAATCTAACTGCAATTTGCACCAAAATACGCGAATGTCTACTGGAATAATTATTTATTACATATATTTTATAGATAATTCTTCACTATATATGTGTTCTTATGCGAGTTTGGCCGATAAACCTGAAATAATGATTGGTTTATTTAGCATAATGAAGAATTATGGCGTGATTAAAATTCATTTGTCCTAATACGCGGCAAACTTACGAACAGATCGTCTAGGGTAATATTTTAACGCTAACAAATGTCGATATTCATTGAATTTATATTAAATAAAATAAAAACTGGATAATATGAATCGGACATTACTGAGGAATTATTAATATATGAATACATTATTGATTTGTTTACTCTATTAAATAGTTTAAAGACATACCTGCATTATACCATACACTTATGTCTTTCTTATAATATCAATAATATAATTCAACGTTATATTTAGAGTAAAAATTTAATCTGTTTTAATAATACGAAAGCATTATACGATATATATTACACGCATACATATATATATATATATATATATATATGTATAAGCTACGTAATTCTATAAAATTTACAACAAAATTTTAAAGTATAAATATTTAAGTTAATAAATAGTAGATGGACTATTGGTAGGATTAAGTATATAATATCAACAATACTTTTTTGTTCTATAATTTGTATAATGTTTTTAAATAGACTTTGCTTCATCATACAAATGTTTTACTTACAAATATGTACTTATATTACTTAATGCATTTTCTATTCAGATAATTCATTGGCTTGTATATACTACCGTTTAAAAAATTAGTAAAATAAACATATTAACTACATTTATTACCTTTACTTCTTTTATTTTTTATTAGCAACGACTAATTAGATTTTAATTCAATTTTTTTTCAGCAAATACTATGCAATTTCAGTATTTTATTTTACAGAAACTCCTATGTCATTAGTTCTATTAGCATTAATATAATAACGTTTAGGAATTTTAAAGACAATTTGAAAGTTTATTCACCGGCTAATCGACTCAAATTGCAAGTCGCTGAATAAAAGAACAGCAATAATGAAACTTTGTAATTACCTGTTAACCTTTATAGCTGCAAATTCAGTTATTATAATAAATTTTTTTAATCCAACTTATTCCATTATGCAACTTTTTGGTATCATCCATTACTTTAATATAATGTATCCGATTTTGAAATACATTTTCTGAAGTCCTAATAATCAGGTAACTGAGTGTGTATATATATTCTTATTTACAACACTGTGAAATATATATATATCACTTTATATTGAAAGTGAAATTTCTATTTTCAACTTATTTGTCATATTTGCTTTGAACTATATAATTTTGTATAAATCTACCTACATACACATCAATAATAATCATGATGAATTTGCATATAAATCTAGGATTTATCGTCATTTTTTAATATTTGCAAATATTCAATAGAATAGAATAAATAATGATATAATAAATAAAAGATAATCATGAAGTTTCTTATAATGCACTATTACTTCGGTTTAATAAATGTTATTGCATTTCAATAAAAATATGCTACATCTCTGAATTTTTATAATATATATACAATATATTTGTTTACGTTGTTATTAATTCTATCAATATTAGATATATTGTAATTTTATCATATATTAAATATTATAATAACACAAAAAGTTCTTTTGTTTTTTTTTTGTTTTCATATATTAAATGTTTGATAATAAATTTCGATTTTTGGAACTTGGAATACAATTTTTATCTTCAAACTGTACAATATCCAGTATGAACAATTATTTATTTCATTGTATATTTAAGCCTTTAACATCATAAATAACATTGAATTATTTAAAGTATAAATATCAGTAACATATACGTAGAAATAAAAGTGAATGCGTTCGCGTACTAAGGGCGACAAATTATATTTATGAAAAACAAATATATATGAATGATTCGGAATCAAATTTCAAACTCTTATCTATAGTTTGACAAATTACCTTTTAATCAATGAAACTATATTTTACATTTGATAAAACAAAATAAATATCAACAAACTAAAATTATACATGCACGTTTCCAACTTTGTATTAAATGAACATTATATGAATAAAGTTTAGTTTCTTTTTCTTCATCTTCATGTGCAGATTTAATTTTTTTTTTTTTTGATTAGAGTCACCAGTGTGAAGAAAGGTGACGAAGAAAAAAAAGTTACGCTGTCTGTGCTATTGTTTTATTCTAACCATCTTTTTTTATATGCGTCGACACGTATACCCTCGTGACAGCAGATAAAATTTTGAAAAGTCATCACATCACGTGATTTCTGCATCTTTTATTCCAACAGCAGTGGCCCTCAGTATAAGAATTCACGAGACGTTGGGCTTTACGGCCTCGTAAAAATATCGACTCGTAATCACACACATATGCGCTTGCGCACTTGCATAATCATTTGACCCTGTGTTGAGAGATAATGATGACGAGTGTGATATAGAAAAGAAGGAGATGGATGCACGAATAGCTTTGTCAATCTTGCGAGCGTCATGCTTGAAAGAGAAAACAATTATCGCACTTGTTGACGTATGTCACCCGACAGAAAGGAACTCAAACGCACAAGAGAAAGAGAAAAATATGTATAAATAGTCGGAATTCAAGAGTGAGACTCAAAGAAAGTAAAGATTACGGTGAATGACCGTGTTTGATTCTTTAATAGTTACTACTGTAATCTATTCTTTAGTATAAATAAAACAATTACTTATTTATAAATAATGGCAGTATTTAATTTGCGTAATTGTATAATTAGATGTTTTAGAATTAAGAACTACATTAGTAAATTGTTTATAATCGAAAATAATTCAATTTATTATAAATATTAAAATATTATAATACTGGGTATTATAATAATAATACTTTAGAGCCTTTATTATAGTTTTTACAATTATATCTTCAAAACTTAGAGTATTTAAAATGCTTATATATATATATATATATATATATATATATATACATATCGTATAACGTCATTACATTTTTTTTCAACAGAAAACGACGTTTTATCAAGACAAAAAATAAAATGATGGTACATAAAATATGAATTTTCCCAAAAATATAAAATTGAAAAATATGTATATAATATTCTAATATAATAATATAATAATAAAAATATGTGTTATTAGAGCTCCATTTGAATATACTTACTCTCTTATAATAATATATACATACATTGTAGAGAACTATTAGAAAGTATAAAATTTTATATTAAACTATTTCTATTGATTTAATTACATTGAAAACTATCCAGATCAACATAGTTTCGCAAACCATTTATTATTACAAGTTTCTAACCATTTTTTTTTTTTTTTTTTTTTTTTTTTTTTTTTTTGAGATTAATTGATATTATTTTACAATAAAATGAAAATTCTTTGCATTTCAATCACTGAGTTACAACTTCAGAAAAATAAAATATAGTGCATTAATTACATGTTAACGTATAATATAATACTTCTAGAATGCCATCCATACAATTTATTCAAAACAGTAAATATAATAAAAATGATGCAATTCCCTCTTTTCTTACGCAGTTACGCAGTATATAAAGTTTTCAATTCTTAACATTAAATTTTAATTATAAACATGAATGCAATAATTTAAATATGAGTATTATAAATATTATTATGATGTTTTTACGAATAGTATTATTAATATGAAAATTGTATTTATTATGTTTTTATTAGATAAATAATGTGAGTGCGCACTGTTGAACGCGATTGCAGTAATTATTGTATTAAATCAATTTTGACGATGAGATTAAATTCTAGCAATCATTCAATAATAAAATCAAAGAGAATTTTTGATAACTAAATAGCCTTCAGACAATTTATTATACAAAAAAATATAAAATACGTTAAGTATCATTTAATTTTTTTTCTTGTATTGAAATTAATATTATTCAACACATATGTATTTTACATGCATATATTAATGCATTTAATTACATATTTTAATTCAATAATTTATAGGTAACATACTAAAAATTTCTTAATTTAATTTAATTTAATTTGAATTAATAATATTTTATCAAATAAAAAATATATATTATTGTAAATTTGTATGTTTTCTGACCTAATAAATATTATATTATACGTATTGATAAATAAATATTGTATAATTGCAGACTTATTTTTAAAATTTTATTGATTTTAAATTAATTTTTTAAGGCGAAATTTAATCAATAAAGTACTTTAAAGGCGTTGTAAATATTATATGTATTTATACACCTTATTCGATATAATTTCTTGAAGAATGAAACGAGCAGTTTACAGGAGTTCCAAATATTTTAAGTTAGTTAGTGTTAGAAATTAATTAAAGCTATGAATTTTGAAACTGTATTTATTAAAGTAAATACACTTTTTGAAATTGTAATGCATTTTATAGAAGCTTTTAATACAATATAATGTAAATATATTTCCATTTATATGTCATTTAATTTTAAACTATTGAATATTTTCATCACGGGGATAACCCTCGATATCACATAAAAAAATTCGAACTATCTAAATTTAAATATTTATTTAATTTATCAATCTACTATGTACATAATCCTGATTTTTATTAATAATTTTTATTACTAATTTTAATTGTATAAATATTGGTTTATATTAAATTTATCCTATAAAACATTGTCTATGTAATATCACCTACTTTATACATTTAATTAAAAATTACATACTTTTTTTAAAACCAAAATGGCATGAAAGTTTTGTATATAGAAAATTATGTTTAATTCAATCCTCATTCGTGTTATCATTACATCTATACCCCAACTGTTTTAGTAAAAATATTAGAAAATTGTTATTAAATTATGAATATACGATAAATATATAAAAGCTAAATATCAAATTACAATGCAATATCATAATAAATTATTGTTTTTATTTAAATTATTTATAAATACTTTATATTTTAATACAGAGACCATGATAAAGTAGAAATAAAAAATTTTATTTTTCAATTTTCGCTTTCATGACCTTTACATCTTTGTATATTGGACCTACTAAAATGATCAAGCCATTAATGATTTCCTTTCTATATTTCATAAATATGCAAGCTTAATAAATTAGGGAATGGCATGCAATTTGTTTCAAAGTTTTAGTGGCATTTTAATGCGTACATGTACATATTCTTAAATACGAAAGTATTTTTGATTTTTATCAAAAAGTAGATCTTGAATCTATGTTAGAAAGTACACGAACGGAGATGAATATCGAGCAGAAACGTTGGTTATATCGATCGTCGAGTACTTTGCCAACAGCAGTGCGAACCCTCTTTGTGTTGCTCACGGGTCACAGCGTTAATAACAATGCTTCGATTCACTTATCGGCATCTACGTTTCCAGTGGCGAACTTTTTCCTCGCAGCTCCATTTGAATCTCTTCCAAGCTCTTTCCCGCGGTCTCTGGTACAAATAAGTAGATTAAGAGCCACAAGAACGATGTTATTGCGGCGAAGCACCAGAATGGTACGTACGTACCGTAAGACTCCTGCAGTACCTAAACGCAATGCAACGATATGAAAGATAAAGAACGCGAATGAACGGGATAGTGATAAATATTGAGTAGACGATAAGTAAGAGAAAAGGAGGCAAGAACGGCAGTGAAAAACTTATTAAATACAAAATTTGAAACTATATCGAATCGAAACTGTAAGCATACCATTGTAATTGTTCGGTAACGTTTACTATTGAACTATTATTAGATGCATTAGATTACGTGTAATTTTAATTAGTATAAGAGTGGATAGAGAAATTTAAGTTTTGTACTACCATAAAGTAAGAAATAATTGAATGAAATGAAATTAATTTCAATTAACGATATTGATTTAATTACTGAAGTAATTTATAGTTAATAAATTAGATTCCCAGTTGGAAAAGAATAACATACACAAGAGTCTTTGTTAATTTTTTTTCTTTTTTTTTTTTTTCTTTTTTTTTTTGTTTTTTTTTTTTTTTTATAGATTATAATACAACGGTGAATTTTACGTTACGTTCCATCGGTCTAGTTAGTATTCGCAAATAGAATGTTAATATTAAAAGATAAGCAACTTAAAAGCAAATAATTAATCATCTTCGCTGTTATAAAAAGTTATAGAAAATGAATTATGAAAGCTATTGGTCAGAAATTATTATAAAAAGAAAAAACAAAAATAAGAAAAAAAGAAATGTTAAATATGCTTGTATTTGTCAGATTTGAGAGAAGCGCAATAAGAATATAAGTCTTATTATTATTATTATTATTATTATTATTATTATTATTATTATTATTATGTACAGTACCTGATAAATTTCTACAACTAACAGACTTCCCGTGGCATAAAATAGTGAGCAGTATAGAGCCGCTGGTACTTTAACATCCATCGGAAAGATTTCGCTGATATAACTTAGCGGTAGTGGATTGAGAGCTAAACCATATGCTAAAGCGTATGTCATGATGAAGAGAGTGGGTACCCACTTTATACCTGAGACGTCAACTTCCCAAGTTTTCAAGGTGAAAAAACTCGCTACAACCGATAGACTTAACACCGTGGCTGGTGCGGCGATCAATAGCAACATCCTCTTGCCAGTGCGCTTTACGAGAACAACACAAGCGAAACCAGACACGACAATGGCCAAGCCCGAAGCGAGAACGCTTATCTCCGTCGATACACCGAAACCAGCTTCCTCAAAGGTATAAGATTGGTAGGCGAGAATTGGGGCTGCGCCAGAAAAAATCATGGCTGACATAAGAATACCAGTTATACCAAATGCTTTTCTGCTTTCGACTCTCATTACAGACTCGGTTAATGAGTTCCAGAAAGTGATCTTCTCTGATTCCTCACACGAAACGATTCTTTTAATTTCTTCGAGTTCCTCGTCGACATTATCACGTCCCAGCGACCATTTCAAAACTCGTTCTGCTTTACCTAGTCGATTTTTTTTAGCCAAAAATATTGCACTTTTCGGTAGCCACATAAAACTCAGGAGAAACATTAACGGTACGGTCACGGCGATCAACGACATAACCAATCGCGAGGTCCACAATCCAATAGCATATATTATTAACATTCCAATGTTGATCCATACTGCTAACGATGCACTTAGAGGTCCTCTCGTCCTTTTCGTACTAATCTCACCAAGGTACATTGGAGTCACGCAATACGTAACTCCCGTACCAATTCCGGCTATTAATCGGCCTACGTAGAAAGCTGCATAATCCTGGGCGCAGGCGAATATGATCCAACTACTTATTTTTGGTATTGCCGCTATCAGCAGAGTCCATTTTCTTCCAATTCGATCCATGAGTAATAGGGGTATCACTGAGCCTACGCCCACGCCCACGTACATCAAGTTGATGATCCATGCTCCTTGTTCAGATGTTACCTTAGCGAGTGTATCATCGTGTTCTAATTTTGGGATCATCGGAGTGCTCCAACCTTCGTGAAAGCCACTGTCGACGATTAGAAGATTACCTAAAGTATCCCGTGTTTAAACGCATACGGGAAAATAGAGAGAAAATTTTTAGACCAAGTGAAAATCTAATCGCTTTATATTTGTGAATTATTTAGCTTTAAGGCCTTATAATGACATAATATGGGGCACCGTAGGAAACCCTTGAGATTTCAATCTCATACGATTAGTAATGATTTTGATTGGATGATTAGTTCATAAACAAGAATTGTTTTTAGGCGAGCGTGTAGGCATTAGGAGATTAGCATCGATTAAAATGTCACAATAATAATAATAATAATAATAATAACAATAATAACAATAATAACAACAACAATAACAATAACAACAATAACAATAACAATAACAATAACAATAACAATAACAATAACAATAACAATAACAATAACAATAACAATAACAATAACAATAACAATAACAATAACAATAACAATAACAATAACAATAACAATAACAATAACAATAACAATAACAATAACAATAACAATAACAATAACAATAACAATAACAATAACAATAACAATAACAATAACAATAACAATAACAATAACAATAACAATAACAATAACAATAACAATAACAATAACAATAACAATAACAATAACAATAACAATAACAATAACAATAACAATAACAATAACAATAACAATAACAATAACAATAACAATAACAATAACAATAACAATAACAATAACAATAACAATAACAATAACAATAACAATAACAATAACAATAACAATAACAATAACAATAACAATAACAATAACAATAACAATAACAATAACAATAACAATAACAATAACAATAACAATAACAATAACAATAACAATAACAATAACAATAACAATAAAAATAAAAATAACAATAACAATAACAATAATAATAATAATAATAATAATAATATCAAAATCATTATTGCCACTATATATAAATATAGATAATTTAAATATTCATTTAAATAATGTAATTATGCTGCATCTTGTGGCGAGTAATGCATGTTAAATGTATAATTGAAAAAAAGTTATAAATATTGTGAACATTAAATCGCTGAAAAACAATTTCAGAAAATATTTTTCTAGATTTCTAAAATTCTGAAAATTAACAATGAATGATCAATACTCTCAGTCGAACTAAATAATCAATTTTATAAACTTAAATTTATATTTGATGATGATTCAAATGTGTATGTATACTACTTATTAATAGTCAATAAGATAAATGAATTTGTGAGCAAAGAGTATCGAAGCATAAGTAGTTAGTGAAGTATTATTTATGTAAATGCCTTAAATGTTTATTTTATAGACTTGCATTTTATAAAGCAAATTACTTAAATGGAAATTATTTTCATATGTAATTTTAGTAAAGTAGCGGAAACAATAAATAAGTTAGGTAAGCACTAAAGACTAAAAGTTTTATACGGAAATTTCATTTCAAAGTTTTATACGAAAATTTTATCTAAAAATATTTAAAATAAATATAATACAAACTATTCTTATTAATTACTTTATATAAGAAAATTCATTCGCTTTTCTTACACCATTTATTTATTTATTTTCATTCTAATATTTCTCTACTTACTTTACGATTTTTTTCTATTCAATTTTCGTTTTTTTTTTTTTCCGGGTTTTTTTTTTTTTTTTTTTTTTTATTTGGATGGTGCCATACTTATAATACTTATTTAATTTGAGTGTAAAAGAAATTTACTCCTGCTTTTCCTTTCACACTTTATCGCTTTTTCCATACTTATATATAATATAACCCCAAAAGCCAAACTTTCCTTGCAGCTCTCTCCTTTGCGTAAGCTTAAGCACATCATACATACTTACATACAACACCGATCAGCACTTGACGTAAAAGTGAGTAATCCATTTTTAGTCTCTGCTCTTTGCCTCTTTTTACGAAAATCGACTTCTGGTCTAATGCTGCTGACTTTTATAGCATGAAATAATAAAGCTCAACTAAAAGTAAATAATATATTGTAAATAATAAAATGCAAATTATAAATAGATATTTGTTAAATAAATTGCTTAATTTTGATGAAATTAATTTCTTATAGTAGATGAATTACTAAAAAATTTTCATTCTCTATCCTTACTTGGACTATTGCATTTTTCCACCCAAACTGTTAAACAAAATATTATTTTTAATATATTCTTTATAAATTTTCTTCTTAACAAAATACATATTATTAAACATGACTACTAAACGAAAAATGAGTTGTATTAATACATATACTCCATAATTTTTACACATCCCGATGCAAACATAACTCTGAATTTGATTAAATAGACAAAGTGCAACAAAAATTAGTTCTGTATTATTATTTGGTTATTAAAATACCGAATCGTCATTACGAATATTATGTTATTAAAATCTAAATTGAAACTATACGTATCAGTGCGAATCGAATAATTACAATTTCAATTAAATAATTTTATTTTATCTAAACTATTTGGAAAAATAAATTTCATCCATTATTTTGAATATTATCGTCGTGTGAAAAAAAAAGATTTATTTCGAAATAATTCATCATGAGATAGATATATATAGTGTAAAATAAAAAAAGTAATGATAAATAAAGGAGTAATGGAGTGGTGAAGGAATTTATCGATTATGTTTTTGCAGAAGATAATGTATTTTCAACGATGTGCAACGTAATTACAAGTAAATAGACAAGCAAACTGGATGATATTGTAAAATTGAAACTTGGCACCGTAAACGTTCGCTCATTCTTACAATACTAAGAGCAAAAATTATGCAATAATTTCAACTTAGATAATAAGATATTTTTGCAATTCATAAGTGCTTAATAATAATTATATTAATTATATTTTTATTTTGTATTAAATAATCATGTATAAATATAAATAAACGTAAAGATCGTAAGCCCATAGTTGCTATAAAGTCTTTAAAGTAGAAAAATAATGGATAAGTGAAAAAATGCAAAAATTCGAGTAAATTGAGCATATTATGTTTAATATGCATACAAAAATATATCTATAATCGGATAGAAGAAAAATTTTGATCATTACTTTAATTATACTTCTATTATATAGAAATATATGAAGATAATTATAATCATGAACAATATTATTGTGATTAATATAAAAAAAAATTTAAATATACCTTCGATTTTTAATCTAAACTTATAATATAATACTAATTATTTTCTAATGCAAATTGCAATGCAGTCAGACTGTAATTATAAATATATAAAATATAATGGTTTTAGGGGTCATAAAATAGTCTTTAGTAAATTAATCCATCGACAAATATTCCATCTACATATACATAGGCATTATTATTCTCGGCAAAAGAAAGACATTTCATACTGGTACTGTACATTTATTTATGCAGAAATTTACGGAGAATATTTTCAATTTGTATAAAAAACACGGAATAAGTTCAAAACGAAACTTTGGTACATGATCTCTCGAATTTTCCTTCAAATAGAAAATAATTCTAGAACGCGAGTATACTTAATAAAATATAGGATCGGATGCATATTTTGCTTTTAGATGAGAAGTTAGTTTCTGGCAAAATTTTCGGTAGAGCTTAGCTATTAATAAATAGCTTTTCTACATATTAAATATCTTTAATACATTTATATTTACTACGTTTATATACTTGCGGAAACTAACAAATATACATACATACATTTCCGAGTGCGCAGTTATATTTATATGCTAAGTACATGTATAACAACACAAATGCACTCTTATATCTAATTACTTTATATGTTATGTTGAGTATTAATATGATAGAATTAAAGCATTCGGTTTGATTTTTATTACAAGATATAATTATGAAATGCACCGAGAGTTTTATTGTTAATGTGAAAATGGACGAATTAATAAGAAATGTGCTGATTACAATGAATATCAAAACAATAACTCATAAGTACATTGATGATATATTTCGTAATAAACCGACGTGCAAATGACTTACTCATATTTATTATTATATCGATGAAATGTTATCAGAAGAAAAATATTATACGATTAACAGAGAGATTAACATTCTAAAAATATTTATATTTTATTTCTACCAAATATAATTCGATATTTGAAAAATTATGTTTAAAAAAAAATCCGCATACCAAGTATATTGCTAAATACCATAACAATAGATTTATAATAATCTTATAGCAAAATTTATCATTTAATGCCGTTTTGTAAAATTGCAATAGTACAGATGGATCTACAAAAAACAGTTTGAAAATGTTTATCATAGGCAAAATAATTAATGTTTATTGAAGAAAAGATTAATTTCAATAATTCAATATATGATTGTGTATTTATTATGATATACTTAGGTATTCATATAATTTATGATATTTTGTAATAATATATGGTTAAATAAATAAAGGGTTAAATGAAAAATAAATATTAAAATTATGTCGAATTAATAAATCATAACAATAATTTTATTGCAATTTATACACTTTTTTCAGAAAATGCTTCCGATAAATACCCAGTCTTTTCTTCTTTTTTTTTTTTTATTTTTTTTGTCTTTATCAAGTTGATTGTTTGTATATACATATTCAACAATAAAATATGAGAGTGAATGTATGCGAGAGCAGTGGATAATGTCAATCCGACAATTCCTTAATCTAACGATCGCGACACAACCGCAGATGATAGATAGAGTTGAACGTTCATGGTATGTTCAACGTACATGGAGGCGAATTATCAACGTTGAGTACAAATGCTCGATGGATGGATGGACGATAGCTTGGATAGACTCAATATCTTGGAGAAATCCCTTAATATAGATCCCTCAATTTCTTTGAAATACTTGATTGGCAATTTGTTCCAAGTATATATTTCTCGATATTTTTAAAACTAATTGCAAAATAATCCTGAGCTACGGCAACAATTTTTCTAATACTTTTACTGCCTTGATTGCGGCAGTCACTATTTCTTTTATTGAAGTCACAACTTCAATTTGTGCATACACAGTTTTACAAATGGTGTGCAAATATTATTATTCCAAGATCGATTGCTTAACGATCGGCAACACATAAATATTATTGTTAGGATATCGAGTTTTTAATAACTTAGAATTATTATGTTAATCAAACTTCATAGACTTTAGCAGCCTTGATAATAAATCTTGAATAACGAAAATTATGATAATAAACTTTTCTTTGTATACATGTAAATTGTGAGACATGAGTTGTACTATTTCATCAAATTTATTTTAAATCTTGGTTAATGAAAATGAATATATAATTAAAGTTCTTGTAAGTTTTTAAGATTTTTATTAAATATCTGCATACACACAATGAGTTCATTAAAGAACAATCTACTGTGCATCTGCAGTTTGCATGAAAGTAAATATATTTAATAAACATGTTTTGCTTACATTTATTCTGAGTAATAATTCAACCCGCTGAAACAATATGTTAATTGGAAGCTTCTTACGTTAACTTTTTTATTAGTGTATATTTTATACAAACGTAATGCTATTCATGAATATATATACATAAAAAGTCAAATAATTGATGTCATTATATATTTTTTGTATTTTTTCTGCTTCTAATTGCCATTAAAATTCAAGTGATTAATATGTTATAAATATAAGATTCTGTTTTATTTTAATAATAGAACGAAATGGTTTTAGTTAATTTCTAAAGAAATGAGAAAACATAATAATCAATAATGTTAAATAATTTAACAAAATAATCTGTAAATACTTTATTTACACATGAACATAATATTGTTTTTACCCAATTATACATACGCGCATAAACACAGGTTATAACCTATACAAATTTATATATATATATATATATATATATATATAATATACAACTTTTTGCAATACAAATGCAATATGAGTTTGGTAAACATTTCTATGCATATAGTATGATAATTAAATAAATATATCTCATGCCTATATATATATATATATATATATATATATATATATATATTTAAATAATTATTTAAATATTACAATTATATAATGTTTGGAATAAAACATCGTATATTATTTTTTAATTTACTATATGTAAATTCTTTACATATGCGTCTATCTTCTTTCCATTCGAAGTCTAATTTTACAATTACCACATAGTACCTTATGAATTTTATTAATTTATAATATATAATATAACATTAATAATACCATAAGTTGATTGATATTTGTCATTATAACAGTAATTGTATTATTAAGTAAAATTGTCAAACAATTTAATTTTAATTTATGGTTTGAAAGATTTTTATTTTATTTAAATTCACTTAATATAAAGAAACGATGTGTTTAGGCATCATAAAATAAAATAAGGTCATTATATGTAATATAAAAAAATAATAATAATTTTCTTACAGTAGAAAAATGAAACTTAATATTTTATGCAAAATGTTATACTGATACTGATTACGTGAATTTTAAATCCATATTTACAATTAAAACTTTAGATATACTATTATCATCTGCTATTTTTAATTGCTATTGATCACAGCGATTATCTATAATTGGTGTATTCAATTAATAATTAATAAGGTAATCAGATACACATATTACAGATCCCTAAAGTTGTGAAAATTTAATTGGTATTATGAAATCCATACTTCGTAATATTCATTATTAGTTTAATTTAGTTTCTGAATTCCAAAAGCTTTGATCGTTACTATTAATGACTAAACTCTAAGAAGCTTAGGCATCGCGATAATTTTAACATCCAATTAGTTTGTATATTTATCGTACAAGATTTATTTACCAATTTTGCTCATATTTAAAACGAAATTGTAATTAATGGATCAATATGCATGCCCCGTGAATTTAAATTACTGTTCAATATCCAAGTACTATAAAAATTCTACCCATTTGAAGAAACACCAATTTCCAATGTAGGTTGACCATATGTAAACAATTAAGCGATAAATCAGACAGCCATTTGTCTGGCAGAGAATGCACATTATTCTTGTAAACCTCGTATAAAATAAAATTACTGATAAATCTATTGTTCATTTTTCGTGGCAAATTGTAAAAAATAGATCGACAACGCACTTAATTGCATTGTACTCGGTTGGCTCGGGGCATAGAAAAAAAAAGCCGGGGGCGGTTTTCCAATTCATGATATATTATGCTCGGCTTAAGTTGACAAGAAATCGATATGTTTCTTGAATAAAAAAAAAGAAAGAAAGAAAGAAAGGAAAAAGAAAAAAAAACAAAATAGTCAATGGAGAAGTAGTGGGAGAATTTATGAAAATAGCGCCGAAATAATACGCGACTTTACTTTTATCTCCCTCTCTCACACGCACGCACACACACTAACACACACTAACACACACTAACACACACACACACTAACACACACACACTCTCTCTCTCTCTCTCTTACTCTCTTATATTCTGCGTTAAAAAGTTTCCATCGTCGTTATTGTTCTTGAGTGCAGAGCCTCGATTTTCTACAACACAAGCGGAAGTAGATTGGTCTTCGTCCGATTCACTCGTGGTTGTTTTTTTAATTCGGGTAACGGCGCGCATGACGAAATAAACGGGAGCTTATGGATCAATGGATCGATAAGTGCCACGTGCGGCTGAACCAGCTTGCGATCCATTATTTGTTCGGCCAAACGTGTGGGGAACGGCTTGTTTGCCGGACAGAAAACCGCGTCTACCTGTCGGGACCTCGCTTTTGTCCGCTACTGCTTGACCCGCTTTTTTTTTTTTTTTTTTTTTTTTTTTTTTTTTTTTTTTTTTTTTTTTTTTTAATGACTTTTACTTCCTTGATAAACTCGTTTCACGCACAGAATTATCTTGCTTTTTTCATTTTATTTTTTAATGGCAAATTATGCAGGACCTCGATGAAGATTACAATGTTTTATAATACAGGTGGAAATATTGATAATTATTGAAATGAAAGTGAATATCGGCCGTGCAAACGATATTAGATAAACATGAGAGAAGTAAAAGTTTTCGAAATATTGAATAATAATAAGGACTTGACATCTAATTCATTGAAAGCAAGAGAATGTGTAATAAATTTTAAAATAGTATGTCGTTACTTTTAGAATAGGAAAGTAATTATGTATCTGTCATGAAATATTGTGAAATAAAAATTATCAATTTAGTGATAATGTATTTCGATAAAATTACACTAATGGCTAAGAGTATTTTAATTAATTTAGAGCACAGCACATGATTAAAAGGAACTCTTTAGTTATAGAAACCATTTACTTTTCAAGAGGTAAGAGTACGTTTTCATAATAGACTACTTCAATTTGTACAAATAGCCTGACAATAACTTGGTTAAATGGGAAATATTTATGCTCAATATAACTAGAGGTCAATAATAATGTACGTTAAAGAATTTATTTCACGTAAAATAGAATAATTAACGTTGCATGCACATATCATTTGTAAAAATAAAATTATTATATATAATTGTTTTAATTTATATTTCAATTTACGCTTTTTCTCAACAATCTATATCTATCTTTATTGCCTATATATATATATATATATATATCTGTGAATCACGTTATATTTATTATTAATTTTTATTGTTGAAAAATGACATCACTGTCTCAACCGGTTTTCGTATCCTTCGTCGTTTTCCAATTCACCAAATATTTAGAGGATTACATAAATATGTGTCATTACAGAAAAAAAAAAATAAATAATTGATTTCTACCGAAAAGAGCATATTTAATTCGTATGAATGTGAACAAGAACTACAAATGGAATTTACCAGAGTATTTATTATGCTTCTTCATAAATTGGCTTTTCAAAATTAGTTTATTATCAAAGATTCAAACAAAATTACTTAACCCTTGGCAATTTTTTATTACGTCAGTTTTTCCATTAGTTCTATTGAAAAGTTAATATTATTAAAACTATTATTAATCAATGTATTATATATTCTCTACAAATATAATGTTTTAATTAAATGTATCTTTTCTTAAAGATATGTTGTTACCTTAAAGATGATTAAATTATATAAATATAATATCAACTAGGCAGTAGTATGATTAGAGGAATTAAAACGAATTGAATGAAATTTATGAATTTATGACCATTCAATTGCGTAATTAATCAATCTAAATACATTTTTTAACTCAAGCCACACAACACACTAATGTCTGTTCTTGCTATTAAAATTTAGTGTATTCATATTGATTTAAGAAAACTTATTGTTATTATTTAAGAAGATATCTCTGTTTGGAAAAATTAGAATACTAATAAGGTTAATATGCAGTGTAATCTGATATTTAAATAGTATCAAGCTACATGTATTATAATTTAAAAAAATTTCAGTCGCTCGTTATTAGTAATATTTTAATATACAATAAAATGATAAATATTCAAAGTTTTGGAAAAACAATTCTCCATTTATTATTAATTAAATTCATAATTGAATATGAATTGCATTTTTATTTGTGATATGAATAAAATTTAGTACATGGCTTTGCATTTATAAATATGTAAATATACGCAATTTATATATAAAAAAAAAAACTATATCACTATTTAATACAAATTTAATATTTCACAGCTCTAAATTATTTGTAATAATTTTCAGTTTTTAAAAATATTCATGGCGCTTCATTAAAACATCAGGTATTATTGTAAATCATAATTGTAATTAAACAACGAAAATCGATAAAATAATGTATCAATGATAGTTACAAACCACAATATTCTATTTCGATAAAAGTCCTTAAATTTTAAAATTATTTTATATAAAGTAAAATTTTCTATGGATATCACGTACAATTTAGAAATTAAATTTAATAAAACTCTGAAAAACCTTAATTTTTCCATCTTCTCGTGTTCAAACAAATACTAATTTCTAAAGAATTACATGCCCCCACGCTCTTTTTTTCTTGCACTTTCTCATTTTATCTCAATTCATCTTTATTTCTTTCCGGATAAAGTAGTACTAATTGTTCAATTAATTAAATGTTACATTATGCATATGAATTACACTGACGTTAATTTCATGTGTCAATCATGGATGTGTAATCGTAATCCTTGGGTATTAATGAAACTAATCGTTTTTGTAATGCTAATCATTTTGGATGGATTACTAAAGTTTGAAAGTTTTGTTACTTTGAGCGCGTAAAAAAAAAAAATCTATATGTTCATTATGATAGTAGTGTTATGAAAGCATTTTGTTTTCTTATCGTTCAATTTTAATTAGGAAATCAGTTTAATAGATCCCATTGAGGAGAAAATAAAACTTGCAGTATTAAATGCTTCGCTCAGATGATTTACTTTTAATTGTCGGAATTCATGACATAATTAATTTTTATGTTAAATATATAAAATATAAAATCTCGGATAGACTTACGACTTACCAAAATAGTGTAACTGCAACGGAAATACAGTCGAACGATTGACACAAAATTATATATTTGTTTTATTATATTCAAAACAAGTATCACAATAATAATTTCAATAAAAAGTAGCAATTTCTATCACGAAAATTAGTTACATTCGGTTCCATGATGCTTAATATGGTGGACAGGTGATCACCAGCTATTAAAGTGCAATGAGACACGGCGTCACGTTATAATTGCAGGATCACAACAGAACGAAGTCGAAGCGAAAACACACGGCCGATTGATGCTCGATGATTATATGAAAAAGGCATCTATCCCGGTCTATCCCCACTCCGTGATACTATGTGACACCGTGTAAGAAGTGGCACCGGGGGCTGACATTGTTATTGGCAAACTTGACTTTTCCTCGTACGTATAAAAACATAATATATCTCGACCTCCTCTCCTTACTTACTTTTATACTTAAGTAGGGGAATTGAAATAGAAAGCAGTATTCCAAACTTGTTTATACAATGGGTCCTGTCTCCAATACTTTTACATATCATAGAATGTGAATCGAGAAAAATCCTACAGATTATACAGACTTTGGTTCTAAACAGGTCAGTTGCGAGAAAAATTTCAACTTTATCCATATTTATGTGAAATTGTTAATTATGAAATCTCTCTATGACTCTGTATGTATGAATAAATTTATATATTCGCATAAATTAACTGCTACACTTATGTTCTAATGTTTCAAATGGCATTTATTCCATTCTTATCATCTTTATATATCTTATAATTTTTTTCTTCTTTTTTATAATGCGTATTTATAATCATTTGTATGGCTTAAAGCAACGATTTACGTGGCTTAAATAAAACATTATATAAAAACAATATAGAGTATTTGTCATTTATAGTAAATGCTTATATGACATTGTTACACACATTTCAATTGCATCGTGAAATTTTGCAAAAGAAAAAAAAAATAAATAAATAAATAAATTAATAAAAACAAAAAAAAAAACAAAAAAAAACAACAACAACAAATAATAAAAAAAACTTGAATCGATATAATATATTACAAACAAATATTTTAAGTTAATTTAACTAATTAAAAATTTTTATATACGGATGAAAATATAATTACATTATATATATTCATGAAATTTTTTAAAGAATGTTTTCATTTAAAGAAAAGTATTTTCTGAATTCATTCATACATGATTGTAAAAAATTTTTCACATTTTCATATTTCGACGCACATTGTAATTTAATTAAATACATTTTACACATACTTCATTGAAAGATAATAATTGTAATAAATGTAATCAATTTAAATATTTTCAAATTTCTATAAAATGGATTTTAATTTCTAATTTATCAATGCTTGATAATAAATTTGAGAAAGCTAAAATATTTTCACTTTGAATTATTATTATACGTATTAATTGTATAGTGTTATGAATTTTTCAAAAAAAAATTAATTTTTTCATAATCACAATCTCTACAAAAATAACAGCTATAAAAGTTATTTTGTAATTAAAATGGAAATATAAAAATAATTTTCAAGTTATAAAAAATATTTTTTTAATACATTTATGGTAACAACGATCATCCTTGAAAATCTAATATTCGACATAAGTTTCAAAGTCCGTCTTAATTGTTCAGTAACATTAAGATAAATGAAATGTTTTATAATTTAATAGAGAACTCATATAATTTTATAAACAATAAATTTTTTAAATATCTAACTTATACTATGCAAGTTGATGTTCTTTGTTTTCAACTTTTAGGTAAAATCTTTCTTATGCCCAAGCTGCTATTGCTAATATATTATTTCATAATATATTAACGTTAATTAATTTAATTGTCGTTAAAAAATTGACGAAGTAAAGTTATTCTTACATAACCTTCTGTAATGATATTTATTCCATTTACCTTGCACTGGATTATTATTTGTGTCAGACATCGCACCGTCATAATTCAAGTTTATCTAGAATTTTCATCCATCCAACGTTATTCGGGTCAAATGCATTTCTTTCTATTCATTTTTATTCCTTTCGCTTTATTTCTTACCTTATAATAAATAAATAGAATTACACACTCTAGTTGCACTTTAGGGGATTGTTTAGTTTATGGAAATTTTGATATTGATCGATCGTTTTCTCTGTGGGAAATGGGTTGATGATAACTTCGTTGTTTGTTTTAAATAGAATAACGAGATTGATGTGAATAATCAGATTTTAATCGAGTTATATAGTTTTACGTAATTGCTACATGTATTTACTGTAATAGAATTATTTATAAGTGTAATTGTTTGATTATTTTGTATTCCTTTTTTTCTATTGCCGGTGACGATAACTGTATAATTTGCAAATACATATATTATTCAATTTGCAATAATAGGAAGTAATTAAATTTATAAGAGAAACTAGTTTATTTTTATGCAATTATTGTAAGTGAATATAAGATTAATGTTCTAGATGTAATATGCAGAATTAGCTAATAAATATTTATAATAAACGATTATAATTCGATATAATCTTTAGAGAAAATAAGCCAAAAATAATATAAGTATTATGTATACATTAATTCAGTCTACTATTAACGTCGTGTCACTCTCAACATGCATTCGATTCAAAAAGTTTTCAATTATAAAATGGATTCTAAAATAGCTATTTTGACATAGTTTAGTTAAAGAAGAAAAAAAAAAATAACTCGAAAAATTTGTATACCGCCAGTTTTCACTGGCTGATATTAATTTAATTACAAACACACTTGTGTAAAGTAAGCGCAAAGCTGACGAATATTTTATTATCATCGTAATACAAAAGCCACTACAGCATATATATCATTTGATTATTTTGATCCTTTGTCTTTTAATTTCCTTTTTCGAAATCCTCTGCTCTGCCTTTACAAAAGGAATTTCATTTATTGAGAAAATGCTTTCGTGAATAATAGCCAAGTCGAGAAATGTAGTCCAGATAGTGCCGCGATCTTGTCCCTAAAGTATATTTGCATTTGCATTCAGTAATTAAACTCCTTGCCAATTCCCGCGCAATATCGCCGCCATTTTGTCAAGGCTCTCGCTACTAGAGACGCAAGTAGTAGTCTTATCAAAGTTCTCCGAAAGCGGCAAGTACACGCACGTACTAACATAAAAGCAGCGCTTGTAACAGGCTTATTCTATTGAGGAATAATTTCGCAAAAGCAGAATATTCGCTTCTATCCTCAACGATACTTGGTCATTATGGCTTTGTTCCAATGAACAATAAATTGCTGCATGTTTTTAGGCGCTTGTATGATCATCAGTTTTTACACGTTTATGTGGATAAATATTTCATATTTCCTTAATACAATTATTTATTAATTAATGCTCATTTCATATAAAAAATCTTGAACGTAATTAAGGAATAATTTTTATTGTACTTTTTATTCATTCGAATCAATACATTTTTTATATCGGATTTTTCATTCAGATATCAAAAAACGAAAAACATTTAATGAATACTAAAAATATCTACGCGTCTGTCGTAGTTAAAATATTATTGAGAAAATTTGATATATATATATAATCTATAGAAACAAATAGTTGTAAGAAATTCAAAATTTTAAACTATTTTAAATAAATTTTAAAGTCAAACTTTTTGTCTCGTTGATCTTCTCTTTTAATTAAAATAATAAAATTAATTTTAATAAAGATGTTTTGTATCGAATTTTTTTTATAAATATTAAACATAAATGAGTGTAACTATATAAATAGATCTTCAAATATAAATCAGTTCCTTTCTCTTTGTATCCTTCATTTCAAGGTTATCCCATTATGACTTCGTACACTTTTATTTTATCAAGTAAGAAAATATTTTGAAAAAAAAATAAAATTAAATCTATATTAATCATTAATATTTGATAAGGCAATTTAATATTTTAGGTTTTCCACCGTTTTCATCGAATAATAGACAATAAAAACAATTAGAAATATTACTATAAATTTTGTTGTATTTAGATTTGAGTTTTAATTTATTTTCAAAGCAACGCAATTGACACATGATTGTATTATTATGAAAATTATCAAATATTACCAGAAAATTACCAGAAAATAATAACATTATAAATCAATCTAAATAATTGTAAATTCATTTTAATAATTGGATAAGTGAATTTAGATGGATTTTTCAAATAAACTTTATTCAAATGAATACCATTTCTTGTATTTCCAAAAAAAATATATCAATTAAGTACCTTAATATATAATTTAATCAGCTTTAAAAAAAATTTAATAGTATATATTTGTTAACATTGAATATTTATTAGAATGTTTAGCGAACTGAATTTTTGTAAAAATATCTACAATTATTAATTATTTACGGGTATAGTGGAATTTTTAACTTATATAAAAATATTTTTTCTTTTGGAGATTTTTCAGAAAATTTGCAATAAAAATGGGTTACTTGTGCATACAGCAAACAGAAATCAAATAAAAAAATTATATATATTTTTTAATATTAAAGGTGTGTTATAATTGTATTATATTACAAAATATATATTTATACACGCACACATATATAAAATTATATGTGAATACATATACAATAATATACTATATCCGTATAATTTCAAAATCAGTTTTTTACTTTTTAATTTTGTAATAAAATATTACTAATATCTTCTAAACATATAGAATAGACAATTTTAAAAATTACTTGAAAATATAATTGGTTGTTAGTTAATCGATTATTTTATTCCATTAAATATTGCATTAGAAATATTGATTTTTTCATACACTTCTTTTTAATTTTTTTTTTTTTTTTTTTTTTTTTTAGAAATTTATTTAATTCTGCAAATGTTGGTACATTTAACATTTAATAGCATTTTTACAGTTTACTTTTTATTCATACGATATTATGAATTGGATTTTACTATAAATTCGTTTATGGAAAAGAATTGCTATTGTGTTATTACAAATTAATGATTTTACAATTCTACTTTTATAATCCACGACAATTGAACGACAAATTATGAATTCAGTTTTTTGTGCTCGGTTAATTTATGAAGTCGGTCTTGTTTTTTTTTTTTTATTGTAAAAATTCAGTAAATAAAATGATGTTTAATTTATAAAAGTATAAGTACATTTAATCAACAATGTGGAGAGGAATTTAATTGGGAGATGCAAAACTGTAAATGCATCAAACACTTCTCGGAAGTATTCGCTTTATAGGTATCATTTCTTAACATTACAACCTTATATTCAATGACAATATTATTTTCCATTAAAAGTAACAGTAGTATAAGAATGTATAAAATGAATAAATCTCAATAATTTCACTTTTTAATTTTATAAATAACGTATGCTAATCGTCTTAGTTTTCGACATTTATATTTATTTGTTCGGCTACCTTTGTAATGTCATGGAATATAAATGTAAAATATATAATTAATTGCTTATCAAATATCCTTATCAAATTTCATATAAAAAATTGACGGGAGAGGGAAATTGTTCTTTAAATTCTATGTACATTCGTCAGTAATTACTTTACTTTTACCTTTCCTCTTATCTGAATTTGATATCCTTCGCTTGATTTACTTCCAATTTCTCAAATACTAGACATCGTAGTCCGGTTGCTGTAATGCAGCACAGGTTGATTCTTACAAAGCACGTCGATTAATCACGTTGTCCTGTCAGACTTTGTTTCGCACCGGCGCTTCGGCGTTAATTACAAGCGAATAGAACCGGAGGCGCCGTACGCACTGCATCAAATTGTTCGGCGAGAAAAAAAAAGAGCCCAGTGTATTTACCTCGTTACCTTCATATCTATTTAATGATGTAGACATATTTTTTCGTTGACATCTGCAACTAATTTATCATTTATTCGGGGAACGCAAATTATCGTTGAAGATAAGAACGCTTTTTTTTTTTTTTTTTTAATGCCTCTCATAGACGGATTTTATAAACGCAGTATCTCATGCTGTTTATCTTTGTAATTTGTTTTTTCCAAAATTCCATTATTTTCCGCAATACAAATTTTAACTTTTTAAATCTGTATCTTCATATACATGATTTTTTAATGCACCGCCTGTAACTCAAGCTTTAATGCTAATTTATTTTCTCAATTCACAAATGCATTAGATTATACGTTTTTTAGTTCAAAATTAGTACAATTTTATATATTAAAAGGTCTGTAATATAATTGAATTTAAAACTCTCAGATATAATTCATGCTTCATTATCAAAATATATTCTTAATATATTATTAGATTTAAATTCTTTGCTGGGTCTATATTGGATAATAGACTTTCAAAATAAATTAATATTTTATTATATACTATATACGTGTATGTAATTTTACTAGATGTAAAACAAATCTAATTATAAAAATGTAATAAATAGTCAAAGGAATCATACAGTGACATATAGTACTTTAAAATATGCGACGGATAATAAATTCCGAGAAAAAAATTACTTTGTTATCGACAATTTCCAATAGGATCCAACCCACTCTGGCAGTTTATACGCATTAAAATTTAAGTAATAGACATTTAATGTAATGATGTCATTATTATTATCTTTTTATCACATTAATTTAGTATTTCGTTGGAATTATAAAATATTGAACTTAATAATATTTAATAATATTTTATAATTAAGTTTATGTAAGAGCATAAAAATTAGTTGGCTATTTATGGAGCTGTCCTTTTTTTTTTTTTTTTTTTTTAAAGTAACTCCGTAATAAGTTTATAAAAGATGCGCTTTTCTTAATATTGCTTGTCCCTTAATAACTTTTCATTAGGGAATATACAGTAAAAACATGAAAAATTTATAAATCTTCCAATGTATATTGGAATGAAAAAATGACGCGGCTATTCATTGAAATATTGTTAAATACTTTCAAAATTATAGGTTGAATAGTAGATTTCATTCCGATGGAATATGTATCTGAATGAAAGCAAAGAAACGAAAAAAAAGAAAAGAAAAAATATCTTAATATAGGAAGCAACTTGCGGGTGAATCATAATAATAAATGTATAAGATATCGTAAGCCATAATGCCCGTTAAAAATATTATATTCGTAAATATAATTTTTGTATCGAGCGTCAATGCCTGTAAAGTTTCGTAATGAATTCGTTATTATCATAAATAATACAAAAATTGTTAATTTGAAAAAGCATTTAAAAAATAATATCGAAAATAAGGACTACAGCATCAACCAATGTTTTTCATACATTTGCGTACATCTTATCGTTAATCGATAATGCGACATCGAACAAGCCAATAATCCCAATAGGCCATTGGAATTACAAGGACAGAGAACATAGTCTATCTTACCGAAAATAACTTCCCTCCTCATCTTTCGATCTCTCAACCAGCCAGCCTCCGGTCGATACCACCTTCAAGAAAATATAAACGAACAACCCCTCGCGATTAATCACTTGAGCGCGTCGAAGCTTCGGTATTTAACGGTAATTAAACACCTATGACTGTGGCCCGATGGACTCCCGCGAAACTTCCCGCGATCCGCGCGATCCCGGCATTCGCGCTCGACTTTCGTCGTTAAGACAAGGTCGGACGACGAAACAATATTAACGAGCGCAAAACTGACCGCTGGGTTACTGTAAGCGCAACACCAACTCCTAGCGCCACTTATTCAGAGAGTCGGTACGTTGCTTTCTCCTTCCATCTACGCCTTTTCCCATCTTTTCATTTAATTTCCCGTGCACCACTTCTTCATCTCACTCGCGCGTCTATTCTATCTTATTAGAGTTCCTTGTCTCACATGATATGTCCATTTGCTTTAATCGGCTGATAAAATTCTCCCTTTCCACAAAATACCGGACATGCTCGCGATCCTTCAAATCATATCTCTCGGACGTCAATTAACAGATGCTTACAATTATTTATCATAAATCTCTTTTCGTTCATACAATACATAATTACTCTTTAAATACGCCGAATTTTATCTCGTTTTCAGACAAAAATTTTGTATAATGATAAAGCGTTACCTAAGAATGTTTGTAAGTAATCAATTTTCAGCGACAAATGTTTTTATTAATTTTAGCGAAGAAATTATATCGAAGAAAAAATTATACATATAATGTTCTATTTCATTTTCATTATTGATTCATCAAATTGATTCTCATTTATTTCAAGTCATGCAATTATTATGTAATAATTTTTATTCCATAATTATATCCTTCAGAATATTTTACTGCCAGATTAATAAAATTTATCAGTCGATCTGATGGGAAAACAAGTTCTATCGTTATAAAAATATATTGTCATAAATAAATAATTTATATTACGTATTCTAATTTTTATTATTTTACGAACTCTTAGTTATTTTATATCGTAATAGACTATATGCATATTCCGTATTATTCTATAAATATTACGACTATCAATCGACAATATCGTATAAAATAATGCATTGCGTTTTAATTTATCACATTTTTTCTATTAATATAAATCTATAAATATTAATTGCAAAGCTTGGCTTATCACATATAACATATGACTTTTATCTTGTAAAGTATAATATGTAAAGGTTGATGAAAAGTTTTGTATTTACTAAACGTAGGTTATATTTGTTCAATAATAATAGAACTTTGCATGGTTTTTCATGTTTTTAGTTTAGAATTTACAAATTTTGATAATAATAACATTATATTCATATATAGCGTAAAAAAATTGCAAAATACTTATTGAATATGTGACGAATAATATCAATATAATTATTTTGAAAAACGTATTAATTAATATTGAAAAATTATGGCAACTTGAAATTTTAAAATGTTTTACATATATATATGTTTAAAAAAAAAAAAGAAAACAATATTATTTTAAGATTACAATACGAACTTTATTGCTTTATCGTGAAAGCAAAGATAATACAGTTAAACTATAAAAAAAAAAAAAAAAAAACTGTTTACTTATATAAATCTCATTGTTTAATAAGATATGTTTAAGATGCATGAAATGTGAGTCATTTATGTATACATTATCTTTTCCACTTTATCTTAGCTCATTGAATACATAACTGTAGACAGAGAGAATAATCTAATGAAGTCTTAGTTTAAAACTCGGAATAATTTTGCAAGAAGATATACTTCTGACAATTGCGAATTCATAAAATAATGAAAATTGCTAAATTAATAGAATAATCTTCCATAAATAAAATGAATATGAAATTGACGAATGAATATGAAATTATAATAGAAATTTTTGTTGCATGAAATATTCAATACCAACAATAGTACATTGAAATATATTGTAAAAATGTCTTTTAAGGTTCTTGCGATTTTATTTTTATGTAAATTTAAAAATACAAATGGGGATTTAAGGAGAGACACTAGCGGCTTATAGTTTAAAAATGCATTGGTCAGCATTAAGTATCTATACTATAATCTTTTGAAAATTAAGCGTGTATAGTTAATAAATATTATTGAAATTATTAATAATAAATATTGTAAATGTGAATATTTTTAAAATATCAAGAAGTTTAAAAGATTTGTTAATTAATCATGTTATGTTCATGATGAATTTTCAACTATTGGGGTCTTTATTATGTAAAATGTTTGATAAACCATTATTTATATAAACTTATATAATCAAATAATTTTATGAAATGCGCCATAACGAAATGTTTTCACAACTAGTATTTTCTGAATATAATCCTAAATAATCATAAAAATTTTTTATTACTTCCTTTCATATTCTTATTCTTATGCATTACAGTTAAACTATAAAAATGATTTAATTTTATTTGAGTTCTGTGTATAAATTATTCGTAATTGATATTTAATAAGCTTAATAGGCCGATGTTGTTTTTGCATTAATAATTAATCTTAGCAATTACCACGTTGAAATAAACAATATTATATACAATCATGGTCAATATGACATTGATTAGTTTATATTTTTTTTTTCTATTTTTAATAATTTCTTTTAGAAAAAAAAAGTAAATTTTTCAAATAATAACGATGGCATTATTACAAAATGTAAAAATATATGGTAAATTCTTTATTTAATCTGTTTTATATGAAAGTTAAGAGCGTTTTATAATACGAAACGAGTAAAAGATCAAAAATTAAACGAAGTAACGTAATATTGTAAATTTTCTAAAATAAATTAGTTGAAAAGAGCAGAATTGATGTAAAAGAATAATTTATTATTTACAGTAGATGTGAACATGAATGTGAACTTGGAGTTATCTAATTTCGGCTCGTAATGTTGCGGAATTTAAAGTGAAAATATTAGATGGAAAGAATAGAATCGAGGAAAACAGAGTAAGAGAACGAGAGAGGAAAAGGAGTTGAATAAGAGACTACTTGTTCCCTTCTTCTCCTCTGTCCTCGCCCTGATTCATATTAATGGATAACGCTATTTTCTCATTTAAGACGCCGGAAGCGCTGGTTATTATTCGTCCCGGGAAACGAGATCGACCCGACCTGGCGACCGCTTTGTCATCGAGTACACGCCTCTGTTTAAGGATGAGGAGCGACCTCATGGTATCATTTCCGTGAATTTTTTTTTTTTGCAAGAGAGGGGAATAGGGCTAGTGTGCCATCGTTCGTGATATTATTGAATTAATCAAATGGAGAATTTCCATAAAGACTCTCGATGAATCGCTATCCATATATGTTTTGCATTATTGTTTTCACACTCTGAAGCGATTCGAGCATTTCAATAGTTTTCTTATCGATGATCCAATGTCGTGATTATATATTCTTATACGTTGATTTTCTTCCTTAATTGCATCCCAAATAAGCAAATGCATAAAAACAAACGTGTTATCTAATTAATTATAATCAGTGTATCCAATAAACTGTTTAGATTTTATATTATACATAAGCGTACACTTTTCACACTAATCGAAGGAGTGATAAATTAAAATTTTATTAAACACTCAAACTAATTTTCTTACTCATGTTTAATGTTTATTATTTAAGTTTATATCTATGCATATTATTTTTACATAAAGTCTTGTAAAGAACTGCGAAAGCCATTATTGAAGCGTCATATACGAAGAATCAAGTGAATCTTCATTCAACGATGTTCAATAAAATACACTTATATTATAATGCGATAAAAAGTTTTAAAGCCAAGAATAATTGATATAAACATAGTTTAAATGTCGATGAAGATGACCCTTTGTTTGTAAAATTTGTTTCAACTTAATATGACATATGAATAAATCTATCAGTTAGTAGTGAAATAAATTTGTAAAGAAGAATTTAACAGTTATAGAGCAATAATATAAAAGTTCTCTTGCATTTAAAATAATTTAAGCTTAAAGGATAGTACGTCTGAGCTAGTGTTTTCTTTACAAGTCACATGAAATTGAAAGTTGCAATGTAGTTAAATATTCTCTTGCCAAACTTTTCACATTTCCTACGGACACTAAAATTACAGAATGTGTATAAATAAAAATTCGTATTTCATGCCTTATATCTTTTGATTTTATTGGCAATGATAGTGGCTTTATAAAATTGAGGAATGACTATTAAGTATAAATACGAATACATAATAGAATAAATGTTATTATGCTCTTTTCCATTCATTGTCATCGACGATGTACGTTAGGTTATTGTAATTAAAATTTCAATAAAAATGCATTAAATAGTGAATATATGTCTCAAGCAGTTAATTTATTATTTAAAGTATTTATCTACTGGAATATAGACTTATGAATATAAAGGAAAATTAAAATGTCTTTATTATATTAGAATATTGAATACTTTAAGTAAAAACGAACGAGATATTTATGTAAAAATCGATTTTAACATTGCATATGTAAGTGCATATGCTTGCAACACTGGAATTTTCATTTTTGTCTAAAAAATAAATATACCGAAAGAAGATATCGAATAATTTGAATCAAACTTGCATACCTCAATCTTCTCTTTTCAAAATACAATTTGTTTTTTATTATTGCATTTGAAAAAAATCTTCGTATTTGTTGACAAAACAATGAAATATATGTATCTCGGCTTATATTAAAGCACTCGTTTGAATGTTCCATGAAGTTTGCAAACATCTTGACATTCGTATTTCTTTTACAAATGTAAAACTATGCGCAGGTTTGAAATCAAAGAAACGATGCAATAAAAGGAAATCAAAGTTTGTGAAAAACTTTGTTGAAATCTGTGAGCGAAAAAGTGGTTATAAAGGATTGGCAAATGGGTATGGATAACGATGCCGGGGTGGTGGGGGAGGAGGTGGAGGAGGAAGAATTTACCTTGCGACATAATATAGGGAGTGGCTTTATCATTAAAAGCAATTGCGGTTAGCTCACATTATTCGCTACCATTGATAGTCTCAATCGCATTGAAATAAACTGAAAGTATCACTATAATGTATACTGTATATTTTTTGTAGCGTGTATCCTTCTCGATTAATAGACGTCGCGATAAATAAATAAAACTGCTCGACAGGCATTTTTTCATTTGGTCAGTAATTGTACGGAAGATGGAGAGAAATAGGCACTTACCGTCATGCGAGTCATAAAGGTAGATGATTTTTTTCCAACCGTAGTGGCGCACCGTATCGATGATGGCGTGATGATAATCCGGCCGCATGCTTATGGCGAAGTCCACGACGCCGGATGAGGGTGTGAGGACCTGCGAACACACGAGGGTTACCCTCACCTATAATCTTCATCCAGATTTTCCTCGTCGCTACGCCTAGTTTGCCCTAATCCGCGAAGGGTCGGCCGCATTCGCGCAAGTGAATGCTAACCACCGACGCGTGTTTATCGTTGTGCGGGGGAGGAGATAGATTAAGGAACTTTGCGCTTTTAAGCTCTCGTTTGAGGTGAGCGTGAATGGGATGGCGAAACATCCTGAGCTAAGCCTTTGTGCGGTGATGAGCCGAGGATGTGCTCGGAAGGATTTCTGGACAGTGGATGAGAGGCTTAGTCCGGAGATTCGTATGACAATTTTGATAGCTCATCGGGAATATCGTTTAATTTTCTCAGTCTTATTCGACGATTTATTTTCGCCCCAATAAATGGTCCCATAATGGAACTCAATGCTTCCAACGCCTGAGAATTGGGGGAAGATAGTTTATCGGGACACAGCGCTCAACAATACATCGAACGTCGTTTCAATCATTCTACCACTATTTTCAAATTAGCACTCCTAAGTGCATAAGTTTTACGTGCAGTAAAATTGAATTATCGCGAGTAACTTCCCTAGGCATAATGAGAGTTACGCTACGCTGATATTCGTGAGTGTGACTCTGCAGATTAATTATTTTAATTCGATAAATAAATAATATCGATACTCTATGTACCTTTTTACTTCTTCATGCATTTAGGTTTGAATTTACTGAAAAATAAAGTAAATAAAAAAGTGCGTTGCTGTATTAGAAATTACAATATACGAGAAATAAAAATTTATTAAAAATAAACTGTTTTTCTATCAATTTGTAGTATATTAAAATTCTATTTATTTCTAAAAATTATAAACTATAAATTTCAAACATATATATATATATATATATATATATATGTCGAAAATTATGTGATAATTGAAAATATAATCTTCATAAATATATTTTTAAGTGTGCAAAATATAACTAAAATTAAATAAAGTGAAATAAATAATTAGTTAAAATTTTGTGGTTCAAGTAGTCGAAAAGAAATTCTTTCTTACCTTAATTGTATGAGAAATTTTCAAACTTCTAATGTTTCATAACTATATTTTTTAAAAATTATTAAATACAAGTTTTTAAGACAAATAAATATACAAATCAAATAATAATAAAACAATAATCACACAGGTTAGAAAATGGAAACAATTTTTTTTAAATAATAAAAGCAAAACAAATAAGTATTTACGTAATTAATTCTAATTTTTAAAAAATTTAAATTTTATAAAAATAAATTAATTTAAATATTAATTGAAATTTTTCGGATAAATTATTTTACAACTTTCCTACAGACATTTAGAGAATTAGTAATTTAGATGAAAGTATCAAATAAAACTTTTCAACAGAACATATCGAATGATTTATTACCTTACTCTAATAAAGTTCGTTCCTTCTTTGAATTTTCAATTGACTTTCTCAATCGAAACTTTATTAAAAAAAAAAAAAAAACTTAAAAAAGTATGGAAACAGTAACGTCCCTGTGTGTCTATTAATTTATGTAATTTTGCAAGAGTTTGCGCGAGTCGCGCTTTCGCTAGCATATCTTTCGCGAAGTTTGATGCGAGTAAAAAATGCAAATTTTAGTGTTCCTTTAATGGATTTGAAAACGTTGTCGTTGAGTTTAAAGTTTCCGTAGGTCTTGTTTTACAAAGCTTCTAAATGACAAAATGAGATATATTTGAATTTTCCTAGCAATCACACATTAATTTAAATAACATTTACAATTATTTAAAAACAACATAGCTATACATGGACAATTTTTAACAAATAATTGTATGATTTTTGTAGGTACTTTAATACACATGAAAATACATCTTTCCTTGAATAATCTTATCCTATTCAATTAATGTATGTGTGATATAATTTAATGAATAAGAATACAATATCATTGAACAAAATTATAGTTTCGAAATAAAATTTACTTTAGTAATTTATGAAAAAAGTATTATTATTTAATAATGCTACATTCCTTTCTCCTAATATAGTGAAGATACTTAAAAATCAAATAATATGTTTTCTATTATCGTCAAATTTTTTTTCAAATTATTTATAAAAAAAAAAAGAAGATATACTGTTTTATTTCTTTATTAATATCATATTTCATAATATTACGAATGCAATTACAGATTTACTTAAATTTGTCGATAACCGAATTATCTTTGCTCAATCTATTTTTAATAATTTAAATTTATATAATGACTTTATAAAAACACTTATAAATCGAAGATCATTCAAGCCAATTGAAGACATAAATTATTGATTATATGCCCGTATTACTTCAATAATTCTAATTATAAATTTATTTATATTGGTTGATAAGAAATTCTAACTTTTATGAGTTGTTGTTAAAATCAGATCGTACTATTATTGACTTTTCAACTACAATAAAGCAAATTAATGTAAAGATTTCAATCTATAAAACCGGGAATTGCATTAAATCATAATGCAAAATCAATGAGATCGTGATGAAACCAATCTAAGAAATTCAATTTGATTCCTAATATTCAAACTACAAATAAACTTATCACATTAGTATTAATCAGATAAAAGAACAATATACAAGCACAAGTGAATGTCTAAATTTTAGATTTTTAACTTGTTTGTAAAATTTCTTAAGAAAGAATATTGTAAAATTTGATGAAGGTATAGTAATTAGATTTTAATTAAATTCATAATTAAAATTGAAGCCGTGTACATTGTTAAAAGTTTAAAAAAATAAAAAAAAAAAAAAAAAAAAAAACATAAGTATTGTTTCTACTATTTGATATTAATTAAAATTATACATAAATCATGATTATTATATAGATATAAAAAAATGAAAAAACTAGTTTGAAATTTCACATGTTAATTAATAATTATAATGTAATTATGTATAATCCTGTGAACATTAATGTTAATTGCCTTGTTCGATTACTTACTGTTACAAATATTAACCATCTCGGTGGCTTGAACGATCACACGATTGGGTTAATTATAATAAACGCCACTAGTTAAAAATAGAAAATCCAAAAATAAATTTAATTGTTACCTTCTCTGGAAACCATGGAGTGACGAATGGCATTTGGAAGGTGTTGCTGTACGAGTGCAGAATGTCGAAAGAGTCTGGATTTACTGCACCGATCATGGAAAGAACTCCACTGGCAAAGCGGTTGCAGACTGTAACGGAAGAATGAAAAAAAAAAAATAAATAAATAAATAACAACTTCGTAAATCTTTGGGTAATTAAAGCTTCGCAAAGGAAATACTAGAAACTATATTGGCAATAAAGAAACCTACATAATTAGAAGTGAAGGAAAGTATAGTGGTAGGCAGTGAGAAAGTAAAGGAGGTTCATGAAATGAAGCCGAAGTGCGTTCTAAATTAGTATGACAAAGGTCCATCTGAAATTCTACACACGAGTAAATAACATCTCTGCCATAATTTTTTACTTTATTCGTCTACTTTCTTGGCTATTTTTGCGTAGCGCCTCAAATAATAATGACTCCCGTATATCAAATGGAAATTAACATAAACAGATTGCTACACTACATTGCTAAATTTTCTCATTTCACTACTACAATCAAGGCAGCTAATATTATTATCCCTACTCCTGGAGTGCTGCTATTGCTATTATATTACAACTGTAATACTATTTTTTCACGTAAATGTTTAGTCTTTCCATTTACCATATATTTTTATTTGCCTAACTACGAGTAAGCGTGTTATGGTTGTCTATTTTTTTATTTTATTTTATTTATTTCTTTATATTCGTGAAATGTACGCGCGCTACGCAAACAATAACGTGAAGAAAGCTGTTACGTATCAACAATGTGCGTATGGAGATCTCTGATTAATGTTCTGGATCCTCTATGAGTATCAGTTTCTGACGTTTCCGCAAAGTTCGCTAATTCTTTACAAACGATTTTGTATTCTATTCATTTAATTTATCTATTACGTATCTTTTTGTATAATTTTTTAAGGAAAAAATGCCAGACAAGATATCAAATTACATACAATAGGGAGACAAGTGGCACTGGTAATCTTTATAAACTACAAAATTACATATTACATTGACATATATAATGATAATAGATAAATTTTTTGTTTCATAGAAAGCTTTTCCATTTATTAAAGAATATTTTCGCCTTTCTCACGTTTGTTAATAATTACATAAAAAATCACAGACAAATATTATATATTGTCATTCATCCAACTATAATAGTAAATACATTTTTATATTATTAGTAAATTTATATAATTAAAATATTTAAAGCATTTGATATTAGTATGTGAAATGAATTGAAAAAGTGTTTTAAAAACAGAATAATTCTTAAATTATATAAAAATAATGTTCCATTTACTTATAGATTTTTTTTTACTATTAATTAACACATAATTAACATTAGCACATGCTAATTAGTATTAATTTCAGTAGAGAAATATGAAATTATACAACAATATATTTATGTTTTTTTTTTTCCATTAGTCGCATCTTTTGACATTTATATTAGAAAAATATAATGAATATCTTGCATAATTCGTTGAAATGGGTATTCCATAAACGTAAGTAGCTGCGATTGCATGGTTTCTTTATTTTCTCATTGAATCTCGTTTTTAATTCAACTATCCTCAGTTTATTTACTTTTCTGTTTAATAATACTAGACGAGTCTTAACTGGCCTTTCACGAAGCGTAAAAAACTGAATTAGGCGCGATTCAATTAAGCTCGCGAAACTTTTTAACAAAATCAAGCTGATAAGAAGATAGTAGAAAGAAGAAAGAGAAATAAATAAAGAGGGAATGACAGATACTGAGAGTAGGGGAGAGTGAGAAGCAAAGTCTGGTTGCGAAAACTCATCTACTCGTGCCCTCGGAGACTGAACAGAGGTATTTCTCACCTCCTTTCCTTTTTTACCTTTATTTTTTCGGAAACTCTGGCAAACTAACGCAATAAACGCTATGTGTTAGACACGAAAGGAAAGAAGAAGGGGACGAGTGATCGAGACAAATGCTTTTTACCTGCGCTCCCCATGTAACGTTTCGAATTAATAAATGTGTAGGCGCCTACCCATATACGTATACCTGGGCTCTGGTTTTTCAATCTCCAAGGCACAACTACATAATGAGATAGCAATAATCGATAAATCATCAGTAAATTTCATTTCTTACAAAATCCAGCTTTGTCCATTCAACAATATAAATTTTGAATTATCAACAATAGGCGTGAAAGGAAATTTAAATAGCTTATAAGTTTTTTAATTTAATTTTATGCCCTGCTTACGGGGAAACTTTATGCTATAATATCGTAAATAACGAGTGTGTATGTGAAAAATTTAATCTCTCCTTTTTCCTTTAACCTATTATAATCCATTTGATTCCAATTTGAAATATAAACGTCATCTTTTAATCAAGAATCATCGCATCGATTTATCGGTACATTTACTTTACTTGAATTTTTTCTTTTTAGAAATAAAATAAAAGAAAATTATTATCATTATATAATGTCGGGATTACGATAGATTTAAGTGTGCAAAATGATGTTGGCAAATGATCAAACACAAAAATTTTGATAAATTAAATATTCGTCTGTTTCAAAAATATGTATTATTAATTAAGATGATACAGTCTTTCTCAAGAACTTATTCAAGTCTTACGTAAGAAATTCTTTAAATATTTCTTCCATACATATTCGAAATTTTGATCAGCAAAATAACTAATTGTCGATATGAAAGTTGGAATGAAGTAACGAAATGCAGCATAACGATATATATTTCCATCTATACACTATATTAATGAATATGCACGTGTATTCCATCACATTATGCAAATATTTCTTCATATAATATTTGTTCGCAGACATTTTTAATAAAGTTTGCTACGTTTCAATATCAGTAATACAAAATAAAAATGAGAGCAGAATATTCGACAGCAGCGTAATACAGGAAGAATTTTCGTTCATAATATGCCATAAAAGAACAGGTAGTAGGCAAGAATTTCATGGGTGAACGTGATAGGAGTACACCTTTGCTTTCCTTCCTATTTGCCGTGCAATCAACCTGGCTTGCACCGACAACAGCGACATCGTAATAGAGTAGTAAGGCAATTATCTTTGAAAAGCAGATGGTTGACAGTGTTTTGCTGGATATTTATTGCCTCCTACAATTACGTACGTATGCGTGCTCTTGCACACGTACCAATTCATATATTCATTTGTGGGAAAAATTTTTTTTGGGGGAAAAAAAAAAAAAAAAAAAAAAAAAAAAATCTTGTATATATATATATATACAAGTTATATAAAACAACATATATATCTATATGCATAAGTGTCCGTATCGGATCAGTGTGTGTATTGTATAGTCTGTCGTTTACCCGGTTGCCCAATCTCATTTGATCTCGTCATCTGGCGTGCAACAGCGACATGCCATTTTCGTTAGTATGGTACTGCTGCTGTTTCAAAAATCCTCTTTTCGTCGAAAGGAAAGTATCTGACACTGCCAATATCGTTTCGCTCGTTCGGCCGTCACCTGATTTTCTTTTTTTTTTTTTTACTCAAATATCTAATACGATACTAAATAAAATCTATAAATTCGAATAAAAATTCTAAACTAAATACTCATTCTCTTTGTCAATATTTTTATTATATTTAAAAAATAAAACTAGCTAAAAGTGGTTGAAAATATTACTGCCACAGCTAATTGGTAATATACTATCAAAAATAAATAAAACTCACATGACTCAATGTTTTATCGTTTAAACAATTTTTTCTCTCTCAAATTCTATCAAAGTTTTCAATAAAATACGAGTATATTATTTTTATGTTTACTTATAATTGTAATGGCATTAAAATATATTTTATATAAATAATCCATATTTGTTATTCTATAGTACTGCTGTACTAAACTATTGTTTAAGACTTTTTGCCTTTTGTAGAATTATTATTGGATTCATAAGTTCTTTTATTATTGGGTAAATTGTCATAAAATTTCTTATATTAATAATAATAAAATGCAATTATTTATTGCAATTTATTGTTTATGTTATCTCCTTTTATTTGCTTATAAGTATTACAAAATCATATTCAGTGGATTTAAATCGATATTGGAATTTCAAAGTCGCCATCTACATTGATAATTGAAATAAATAAATTTAACTTTGAAGCAAAGGTAATAAAATTAATATTTTATAATTATTTTACTAATTGAAACACATTATTTGTTAAATAATTGTAGATTTAAATTTTTGATAAAACTATAATTGGCCCACAATTTAAGACTAACAATGAATTTCAATATAAATAATATACATCTAATTATCAAAAATACAATCGAACTAATTAAGAGTAATATTTATAGTATAATATTAATATGTAAATTATCATAAAACTTGAATAAAAATAAAAATAATAAATAAAAACTGAGTAAAAAAATAATACGAATACAAAAACAAAGAGAAGAATGCCTTTAAATGGATATATTATTATCATATTAAAGAAAATATTACAAATATGTATCTAACAACTAAAATGATTAAATTATGAATAAAAAAACTTATTTTTATTTTTATTAAAATTATTTTATAAATTTTTTATTCAAGCTTGTTTAATTTTTTGTTAAATGATCCGTGTCACGCATTAATATGACGTTATCGGATATTCCGAAACTTGACTCTTTTCTCATTTTCTCTCTCTCTCTCTCTCTCTATATATATATATATATATATATATATATATATATATATATGTGTGTGTGTGTGTGTGTGTGCGTGCGTGCGTCTGTGTGTGTAATGAAAAAAGAATAGAAATACAATTAGTCGTGTTGCATTTCGAAAGTTCATTTTTCATTTTGAGTGCTTGAAATCATCTAGATTTTCACATTTCTGCAGAAATACTTTTCACCACTGCCCGATTATAAACATACGTGAGAGTTCATACACAGACAAGATAATCGACAAAGTGCATTCGTCTATGGCAGAAGAGGTTTAATATGCAGCAATACTAGGATGAGTCTCGCTTATTAAGTTATTTAACTTCATCATTAATTGAGACGAGTACGCGAAAAAAGGGCAAAAATTGTTATATTATCTTTAATTAATAATTGAAATGATAATGATTATTATCGTTTATTTATGAAATACTGGCCATTGGTGTAAAATATGTAAAAAATTTGAGCAATTTAATTATACATTTAATTTATCGCGACACTTATAACATAATGAATTTCAAACCTCTACTTAAAGTGATATACCATATAAATAATTTGATATACAATATTTCATCAACTATATTAATTATATATTTGTATTAAATACGCAAGAACATTAATAATATTTACATTAATATGTAAAACTATAAAATTGCTCTCGCATGCACGTATAACGTCCATAATATTCTTTTATAGACAAAATGTAGCTAAAGTAGTAATAGCTTGTTTCACCATTCTACCATTTCTGTGCCTAGTAGTATTTATCCTCGGTTCTCTCTCTATCTCTCTCTCTCTCTCTATCTCTCTCTCTCTCTCTCTCTCTATCTCTCTCTCTCACCCTTCTCAATCTCCCATTCACTAACTCTCCCCCTCTTTATCTCCGCGTGTATCCATTTACCTATCTCCTCACTCAATCAATGATCCACCAAATGTCTCTGTCTATGCAGCTCACTATCTCCATTTTACTGCCAACCCTAGGGGCGCTGCATTTATATTCATAAGCATAATAGGTCAAACTGATGATGTAGATACAAGTCGGGGGGCATTGACCAACGGTCAAGGTTCGTATGCGTCGGTGTGTAAAGCTTTCCCTTTACGCTTCCCATCATTATTAATCTTAGTTCTGCATTCCATTGAGGCCACGCATGCCACCCAATGACACTTACCGAAATTTATCAAGGGTTGGGAGCCTACACGTTACCGATGACGTCACATTACTACCCTGGCCTACCTCGTCTCGTACACTTCTCTATCTGTCCTGCTCGCTCAGCGCTCATTATGCATTAGCCTTATTTATTCTTCAACGATCGCACTTTTCAGTCGAAGCATCAACTGGGCTCGCAGTTTTTGCCAAAGTCAAATATTCCACATTTTTTAGTCTATCGCAAACTGCACACGATTACTTTTGTCGGCTATAATTAATAATATTTGATAGTTGAATGCTTTGTTTGAGAGTAGAATGTGATAATTATTGTTGTGTAGATATGGACGAATCATATTTATACAAGAAAAGACTAAAATTGAAATTCGAAATTCTAATTAATTTTTTAATATTTTAGTAGTTATAAGTAATGAACAATAGAACATTGAATAGAGAAATTATTAGAGAATAATAATTATACAATTAGAGGATAACAATAATGTATAAACACAAAAATTTTATACAATTATTGAAATCTCTTCATCAATCACTATACATTTGAATTCTATTGAACTTATAATTTAATATATTTGTAAAATATTATCTGTAGTTTATATTATCAATGTAATAGCTTTGATTAAACGTCTTAAAGAGACTGGCAATTTTCCACTATACTGTGGATAAATGCATTAATTATTCTATTATTATCAATTTCTTTGTAAATTAAAATTAAAATTCTTGTAGAAAAATTAAAGCATCTTAAGAAAGTATTTCAATTTATTACTAATTATTATTATTATTAATGACAACAGTAACAATTAAATCACTAGCTTATAGTGCACGTAGAAAATCTAGTAAAAATAAACAAAATCATATCGTTGTTACAATAATAATTTATGATAATATATGATAATTAGTGATAATCTTATAATAATTTTCATTTATTTTTTATATATCGTTAAAAACTATAAAATTGAATTAAAAAAAAATTAATTTTTTAAAAATAAGTTATTACATAGAAAATATATATATATATATATATATATATATATATATATATATATATATATAATGAAAGAAAATAGTTTATAGGTATATTTAAATTTAATAACAACAAATATATACTTAAGAAATTAAATATGATGAAAATATGTTATCATTTTTGTTGTTTTTACTTTATCGTTCATGATTGATGAATAGTAGCTAAGTACATAGGTTTCTTCTTAAAAATTTGTTGGTACACTTATCATTGTAAAATATGTCCTGTCATGAAATAATAAGCTGAAATAATTAACACAATACAGTAATTTATTGCGTTTAATGTAGAGAATAAATATTTTAATATTCGTAATTTAAAATAAATTATTTATTAAATATATAATCATCGCTGATTAATTTATTATAAGAAAATTTGTAATTATTAAATAAATTAGAACACGGAATATTCGACATAATTTACGTAGAATATTTGAGCATTGTAAAGCAAATTGGTAAGGCGTATTATAATTATTCCATTGCGTATGTGTTTCGCTGATGTTGCACGGTTTCAAGAAATAATTTTATTATAAATTTCTAAATATAAACTATATAAATTTCTATGATACTGAAATAGCAATTATTTTTCAGGAAATATTTAGATATTCAGCATAATCATGTTGTGTTTTTTAACGAATAAAACATAATAATATTGCAACTCAACATCCTCTAACACTTGGTACATGAGAATGTATAATGATAAATAAAATTAATGTAATGAAGTTATGAAGTTTTAATCAATCGACAATAGTTTTTATCAATATGATCATTAAAGGTAATGTAGTATACCGTTAAAAAGTTTTCCTTTCATAAATTTCAATTTTCTAATTAAAATACGTTTAACAATTCATATTTGTATCACGCCTTGAGATTTTTTTTTTTTTTGATTTTTTTTTTTTCTAATGACTATAATTTGAGCAATAGACTAGATAATTTTTCTTTTCTCGTTGAAAGCTTCGAAGCTACGAAAATCTCTCTGGCATTCATTACAATCGAAACCAAAAGTCAAAGTGCACGCGAGACATACTTTCCCAGTGGAGCAGTTAGCACTTTATCTTTGTCACTTTGTATTTACCTATAGATGTTGCTATCTTATATACAAAAGCCTTGCAGCGTATTAGTGATTTATTTTTGCTGCTCAGATGGGAGTTGGCGATGTGAGTTGATTTGATCACGTACGTAAAAATGATTAAAAAAAAAATTTCAAATTCTAAGCAAGACTTTGGTTAAAAATGCTAAATAGTTTATAAACGATAGAAATTGAAGATAGAAATAGAAAAAAAACGATAAACTAAATTGTTTATAAACGATAGAAATTATTTGTTGAAATTTATATATGGTAAATTTTGATGTGCATGTGATTCATAAGAATTAAGTACTTTGGAATGGTGACAAACGAGCTATGCGATCGCTTAATAAAATCAGTGCTTCCTACAAAGTATATTGCAATTACATTTGAAAGGAAAAAAAGAAAGACACTGCATCAAATAGAATATATTTGCAATATAAGCTTAGAAACGTTTAGAAAGCAAAATCCAATCACTTAATTATCGAAATACTTGCTTGAAAATTAAAGTCATCGTCCTCGCTTCGTGAACAATGTTGACCAATGTTCTACCAATTAAAGGCCTAATTACGAATAATAAAAAATAAAATAAGCCCCTATTAAGATAAAGCTTATCAAGCGTGAAATTTAAATTTATCCAATTAATAATGAAATTTGTAAGCCGTCCGGTAAGGCATGTAATGGCAATGGCCAACCATCTAAGTAATCAATCTTCATTGCCATCGCTTGTAAATAAACATTAGTGAAGTATCCATCGCTTATATAGGCTGGGCTCTATGTATATGTATATGCCTACAAATCCTATTTCTATTTCGCGCGTAAATAGCTATCGTCCCGTTTATGGGGTACGTGAAGTACGTATGTGAAATTGTGCTCGTGAGAAAGTCTTGGTAATATGGCTTAGATTACAGCTGTTGGGAGAGGCAGTAAGAGTATATAGTGCGAGCACGTTGACTGCAATCTAGCTATAGAGATATTATCTATAAAAGCCAAGGATGCTAGAGGTAAGAGAAGTAAGGCGTTGTGGCAGATGTTCACGGAGTTATCGACTCCATATCGGCACTAACTGAACAAGTTATCGTCCCGTTATTATATCGGCCGGCATGCATATGCTGGTCCAGGCTACCGCTGTTCTCTCAGCCTCCTCGGCGCTCTCCCTCCCACTCCCGACAACTGTATTGCCAAAAAGGCAGAGTCGTATGGTTGATAGCGCTCGGTCGGTAACCCTAGCATCGAATACTGGATGATTAAGGGCGAGTGGCTCGTCGTACTAATGATGCCGGCAAAGTTTGTACGGTGTTGTAGACAGGCGTTATGTCTCCGTAGCCGTGCGCGGTAATAACCCTGCAGCAGTGATATTGATCTATCGAGATGAAGAAAGGAGAGAGTTTGCAAAGAATGAGAATTTTGTGAAAGCAATGAGGCGCAGGTTGATGTAAAATTAGAGCATCGGATGAGTAAATTATTCAGAAATTCTTTAGTTAATGAAAGAAAATGTAATGCACATGGATCGAGGTGCGGATAAAAGATGAGCCGATGTCAGAGAAGGACGAAGGAAGTTGAGTAGCTTCTTGATGTATCTCTTTGATTAGTCGGAATCCTCGATATTACTTCAATCGATACTACTAATTATTGTAATCTCGATAATTTAAGCAGATTTTTCTATCCAAAGCAGCGAAGGCTCTATTAATGAAGCTAATGCTAAATAAGCCGATCATCTAAATACTTTTTCTCCCTCTTATTATTATATCCCTTTTAAATTAACAGATATTGTATTGGATGACGAAGGCTCGATCCGACGTGGACGTGCATTTTCATTCATTAGCTTATATTGCTACATTGTCCTACTTTCATATCGATCGTCTACTTTTATCCTTAATTGATAAATTCATCATTTTCTTGCTTTACTTATTTTAATTTAATTTTTAATTTTGTTTTAATTTACTTTAACGATCTTTAAGAATTAATTTTAACATCGGACACTCCTATTCAAGGGCTTCAAAAATAATTCTCTATTATTCTTGTTTTCATCTGCATTGTTACGAATTCATATATCTGTAAAACTTACTTTCGCTATTATTACTGTTATTAGGAGTTTTTGAAAAATACACGATTAAATCTCTCAAAGTTTTTTCTCCCCCTCTCCATACGTCCTGTAATATATTTTATATCTATTCTAACTAAAAATTGTCTAAATATTCTAAATATAAATAAGTCTAAATATATTTAAGACTTGCTGGTATTGTCGAAAATCTTTCGCACAAGTTACGATTGTCACAGTAATTTTTGTATAGTTTCATAGATAATATCCAATTATCGAGCAATTATTTTTCACTATCATGAGCTCAAATTAATTCTCAAATTAATCGATAAAAGAGCGGTAATGACAGACGAGTAATAAAAATATCAATTGACACAGTGTATGTAAGTAGTGGATATTTTTGTCACGATTTTCATATTATCTGCGATTATTGTGGTATTACAAATTAGCGTGAATTTCCTCGTAGCACATATTCAATTTATCATTACGATGATCCTTGTACAACTTTAGGATTGAGGGCGTTTAACTGAAATTCCTTCTCATTGTAAATATCTGAATATCTTCTCAAGCTTAAATATCATTCACTCATTCATCCACAAGGCAGCAGTTTTTTTTTTTTTTTTTTTTTATATTACTAAGAATGTATTAGCTTTTTCTTTAAACAAAAATTAAATTATTTAAACCATTAAATTAAAATTTAAATAAATTCTATTGTTTATGTAAATCATAATCGCTTATCCATCAGTACCATGGCGTTTATTTACCTTCAATGTTAGTTTTCATTTTGCAATTCCTACACAATATAATGTAAACAATTACAATGGAATATAGTTTAACATAATACTTCCATTTATTAGTAAGAGTCAATGATATATTTAGATATAAAAAAAAAAAACTATATATTTTATAAATTACATAATAATTCTATCTGTATTATACTTATATCTCATTATCCTATTACATCGTGTTAAAACACTTTACTTTGTATTTCATTCTTCAAATAAATTTCTTCTTTACTTTTAGCTACAACTTCTTACAATTTATCCAACAATGTTCAACTGTTATCTAATTTCCATGTGCATAAAGTTTCCTTATTTCTACTGCTTTTTTCCTTGTTATCATACTTTCAGTTTCTTTTCTTTTTCAAATTTATTTATTTGCTTTCTTCAAATATCAATTTTTCTTACTCTATTTGTTTTCTCTCGTACTCTTGTAGATTTTATTTTTTTACTTCAAAAGTTTCTCAAAGCATAACAATATATTAAATTATATCAAAATTATTATTTTATATTTTTACGATAAAAATGACGATTAAACCTATATTATTTATTTTCAATTAGAATATTTTTCCATAATGTTTAATGAGATACTTATGATAAAAAAAAATTATTAAAAATTATTACGAATTAACTATAAAAATTAAATGTTGGAAAATAAAAGTTGAATCAGATAATGATAGGCAAAATCTGACAAAATGACATGAAGAAAACGGCCATGTCGGCTAATTATGTGTATATGTATAAAAATCATCCTTTATTGTATACTTAATTAAATCATTAATTAATAATGCACATAATCTTATAATATTGTTTAATATTTTCAGTGAATTATGTGTGGATTTTTTTATTCCAATTCCAGTCCAATATCGGTTATGATTGCTGCATTATTGACTATAAAGATAAAAGAAATAATCATTGAAATATATATTAACTTGTAAATGATTGTTTATAATAATTTGTTTTAATTAATTTACATATATAATAATAAACTATTGATTAAGATGTGGTAAATATTTCAGTTCAATTTGCAAACTACCGACTATTATTTCAATAACAGTTGATAATGTAAGATCGTTGAATTTTATCAAAGCTTAATGCTTCATTAAAATCCATAATGCGTTTAGAGACTTAATTACCTTTAAAATACGAATTATTGCCAATAATATGCATATGCTACTCATACGCAACCATTCTGTTTTTATATATTAGCTTTTTAAACTATAATTTCTAAATTTAAATTTAAAATTAATAGACTAAAGTAAGAAAGAGGATAGAAAATGGAAACAGAGCATAAAATATTCAGGATTAGTTAAAAAGTACATTGGCATGGTAAAAGATATCTAGGTATATTTACGAAACATCAACGCTACATTAATCTCATGCCATTTTTACAAATTTTCTTTCTTAGCACGAACTAATCAATGAAAAAAAAATAACTAATGATTATATGTACACATTTGTTTTGGATTTGTGTTTGTGTGCGGGTGCGTATGTGCGAACATTTGTATATTCATACATAAATCATAAATGTATCTGCATGTATAGCAAGAAAGTGAGACAGAGAGTGAGAGAGAGAGAGAGAGAGAGAGAGAGAGAGAGAGCGATACTGAGAGAAAGATATATAGGATGAGATCAGGATATTGTAGAACATATAGGCGTACACGTATTTAGTGACAAGAGGAAACAACTAATTCCAACTAAAGTTCACGGGCCATTTAACTTACGCCGGCTAACTTGTCCTATCACACACATTACTATTTGTCTCTTTTACTCACTCAATACATGTGTAGATATGTCAGATTATTCATGTGGGGGTATGATTGCAGCCGAAATGGCAAGCTTTGTAGAAAAGACATTTAGTGCACGAATGTATAACCAATTGTATTTAGCCGCTGAATTTTCCCTGTTCTGTTTAACTTTATTTACTATCGCAATATCTATCTAAAATTATATATGTATATTTCTTTAATTAAAAATATAAATTGAGTATATTATACATTCATTAATAATGTATATAAATATATATATATATATATATATATATATATATATATATATATATATATATATATATATTAGGAAATGTATAATACGTAAGTATAGTATTGGCACATAAAGATACATCGTCATAGATTGAATAAGCACCATTTTATTAAAATGGAATACATTTAGAGAAATTTCAATTTCAACTTTATCTGTATATATATATATATATATATATATATATATAGATAGAGAGAGAGAGAGAGAGAGAGAGAGAGAGAGAGAGACAGAGAGAGAGATAGATAAATAAATATAAAACTTTATGTATTATTACTAAATTCATATTAATTTAATATTCATTTTTAATCTTTTATTTTATGTTTATCATTTAATTTAATAAATATTTTCAAAAATTTAACATACAAAATGAAGTAAATTGTTTTTTTATATCAAAATTTCGCAGATTAATTGAACAAGATATACAGTCATGCAAAAAATTTTATTTTATGTACATTATTCAGCAAATGAAACAAAATACTGTATAAGTCAATTATATTAGACTACAATCATTTTTATTTCTGTCTAATAATTAATATGAATAAAATAAAGGTAAAAAGAATGTAAATATAATTTACATGATACTTATACACTCACACTCTATAACTTTTAGGAATTTTGTATAATTTGTCATATAAATAAATAATGTATCTTTATATTAAATTTCACTATTTTTAAAAAATGAATATAGTTACTGATGACGTTTTCACAATTTTCTTACGTATTCATAATTTATAATTTAAGTTTCTTTACCTATCTATGGCATTGTATTTATTAACTATTTTCGTTTATCAATTTTGTAAATCTATTTTCGCATTTTTGTAATCCCCGTATTAGTATGTTATTTATGTTTTCCTAGTTCAAGGTGGATAGCATCGAGATTAAGGTTTATCAGTTTATCAGTATGAACTGATGCTTGGTTATACCAAGTTTATAATGACCTAAGTTTCGCCAATCGACTGATTATCATGGTTACTTTCTAGAAGTTTACACATATGCAAGTATACTTTATATTTAATCTTTTGACCATTATACGAATAAAATCTAACATTTAACTTTTGACTCAAAAAGTTTAAATATTCATTAACTAACTTTATTCGAAATTTAAAAAACTATTGTTTTTATGAAATTATGTGGTGAACTACTTACTACGTAAGTGAAAGGATGTAAAATTCAAACTACGAGTAATTATTTATTCAACCTTCAAAAATTTTTGAATAAATTGATGAACCAATAATATTATTTATTTTTAATATTATAACTGTCTGATTTAATGCTTAATCATTAAATGACAAGTCATGCAATTGAATTATAACGTTATTCAATTGAAGCATATATTTAAAGAAAATTATATTGAATTTTCCAACTAAAATGTGTGAACAACTATACAATATTGCAGTGAAACTCTTTTGCTGTAAATTTATATTCTCTAGATTCTACTATTTCATAATTATCTTTTAATTGCGCTATCATTTCTCGCAAATAGTTTATTTCTATAGTTGGCACGAGAGTGCTTTTATCGAATATTAAGCCTATTATCTTTAAATTCAAAGTTCCTTGTAGCTTCTGTTAGCTTAGTTATAATACTACTATATTTGTGTGTATGTGGTTGTATAGATCGTATATTTGATTTCATAGTTAAGTATAAAGTTCGCGTTTCTGGAATATTGAAGAAGCTTGGTTGGATCATTTTTAAGATTTATAGTTTGATTGTTCAAACTGTATTTGAACAATAAACTGTAAAATCACTGTTGAATGAACTTCATTTATTAAATGTCGTCGCTATATATATCGAGGATTATTAAATGTTGTGGCAAATAAAAGTTCTTTGAAGTGAAAATAATAGATTGTATCTATTATTTACACTTTTTCTTTATTCAAATTTTAATATCATTTATAAAATTAAAATTTTTATGATCATTATTTTTTATCGTGAGTTAATATTATTCTTACTTTACATATAAATGCTAAATGCTGTCATAGGATTAATTAAAGAAGTTATAAGATTTTATTTTCTTCATAACATCTAATTTTCTTCACTTTGAGAATTCTAAGTAAACCAATAATTAATAGATTTCTTTTAAATATATTTAGTACGAATTGCGATATTAAGTAATTAATTTGAAATTCTTTGAATATTTATTATATGTTATTTGTAATGTATTAAAGTCTTTATTGCATAGAATTGCAAAAAGGTTATATAACAACATTAACATTTCTAATGAACTAAAATTATTTTGAAAGTATTTTGTAGCTGGATTATTATAAACGTATTTGTGAAATTTAATATTCCAGTTGCTTTAGTTGCACGAATTTACAATTTATAAATTATATTTTCCATTACATGTAATTTTCCATTAAAATATTAAAATTTTTTAATAAATTGAAGTATTTTATTTATTGTTAAGCTGAGTGTGTATTTATAAAGTAATTTTGGTTAGAAGAGCATTAGATTTCATGTTTCAAATTCTTTCATTTACAGCAGTCACTTATTAATTTACCTTCTTCTTGAAATTAATCAAATTATTACATTAAGCTAGTTAATTACATATTACATTAGCTGTAGTATATTTAAAAGTAACATTAAATAAAATTTTTTAAATATTCACAGAATTTACTATGATTTAAAAAAAAAAAAAAATCTATGCTTGTAAATTAGTGTAATTTAAGCTCTTAAATAAAAAATTATGAAAGGATAAGCTATATAAAGAGTGAGAACATGAGCTATCCATTCAATAAAGGGAATATCGTTATTGTTTCGATTAATTTTATTCTTAATAACGAATTATAAAGTTAAAAAAGTGTTGTAATTAAATTATCGAAAATTAACTCGAAAATTAATTAAAAGAAGATTAATCGAAAAGTTGATTACCATTATATATCAGTTACAAGTGTTTATAAAGAAATATTCTATATAATTCAAATATTTGATTCAATATTCCAGTTAGGAAAAAACATTATTTTAGCCATGTTTCATATCTTTGTAATACTCAACCAACCAATTCGATTCTTTTTCTATAAGTCGAAAATATCTAAATAATGAACCCTATTTTTATCTATTCCAATGTTTCCCAAGTCATTTAATTTACGTTCCAGCTATGATTTTCTTATTGTCGACGAGTGCGTGTTTTTGAATGCGCGGGCGCTCGCCTGCGTAGGGAGAATGATGTTGACGTCAGTAGGAAAACGAAGATGAAAAGGAGGCGCATGTTTTCCTTCACAGGTCCCTAGGGGAACTTTTCATCTGAGCGCGGCTCCAAGAGTATGAGAATGTCGCAGACGATTATTCTTACAATATAAGTGTCACACGTAATAATATCTTTCAGCGTCTGTAAGCCACGTTTCGTCGCATACTCCGACTATTTAGAATTTCTTTACCACCTTACTATTATGCCATTTCTATCTTTTTTATGATCCTGCTTTTGCTACGAAGCATTTCATACAAAGAAAATATGAATATGATCTTCATTAATAATTTTTTAAGACAAGTATTTGAAATATTTTCACCTTAATTGTGCTTAGCAGTCCTTATGTAATTAATATTAAATTAAACAAGTTTGTAACAAAAATATTGAAATATTGTAACCTTAATTGTATTTATCAGTCTTTATGTAATTAAAATTAAATTAAACATTAATATGTGTATCATGTACATTAAATCACTAAGTAGAAATATGTTCTAAAATTGTTAATCTATATCCGTCTGATAACTTGTATAAATCATTAACATATTTTCTTTGTATTTTCTATATTTTATAATTAATAGATATTGCGTCATTTTTATTTTCACCTATTAAGTATTTGGAATTTCATGTGAAAAATGTAGTTTAAAAATTTTTTAAGTAACATAAGTAATCTAAAAGTAAATTTTTTTTTTTAATAAAGAATCATTTCTTCCACAAGATTAAATTGCTTAGATGAATTTTTAGATGCATTAAAGAAAACATGTAACTTTTCATTAATTAATTTGTAATGCATAACAATCAATAAAGGTACTCTTGGTTTACCGACACTATTTCCATTACATAACGGTTTTAATATTTATTGACTTTATTTAATCTGACCTTGTACATGTGTATATTGTAAATCTCGAAAAGATTACGTTTAATCCTCTTATGAAATTTGCAATCTTTATATAAGTTACGTTTTTGGCTTACATTATAATCAATATAATAAATAATATGATAAATAAAAAGAGAGTATAATAAGTGATCATTTATTCTTATTATTATATAATTATTCTAAATAAAAGAAAATTTTAGCATATAAAATAGTTATTGTATAAAAATAGTTGTTATACACAAATTTCAATTATAATATATAATTTGTAATTGCTATGAGGAAAATACAATACAATATTTATATACATTATATATACATTCAAAAGAAATTCTAATATTAATTTGAATTTGCATTGATATCATTACAGATATAATTGGTATATTATGTTCATCGTCAAAATTTAAAAAATATTTGTAAAGAAATAAAGACAATTTATACAAATAATTATGCAAATTTATTTATAAAATTAAGTGCTAGATTTAGTAGCTCAATACATGCAATCATCGGAAACAGAATTATTATTATTCAATGACAATTGATTTTAGTCATGTTTCTATTGAAAAATGATTAATAAATAATTAAATAGCTCATAAAATTAGTAACTGCTTATAAAATAGTAATCAACAATTATGAAACGATTCTTCGAAATCGACAATATATTAAATTAACGTGATATCAATAATGTTTTGCAGTAATGGAAAAAGGATAAATATAAATATTAATATAAGTCATTTAAATTTTATTTATCGATTCTTCGTTGATTGTTTGATTAAACAAAAAAGGCTTTTAGAATTTATTTGGAAAAATATATGTATAGAGACTGCGATAATTCTAAAATTATTATTGTTAAAATTAATCTTATTATTAATTTTTATATATAATCATGTACGAATAATTAGTATTTTCTTTTAAAATCAATAACTTTAAATTATTAATTCATAATACTATAGAATATAATTTTAAAAATAAATTAATATTTATGGTATTTATTATTAAAAAATCAACACATTATATATTGATATGAAAAAAATTATATTAATTGTATATTAATTACAGATGAGCTAATAATATAACTGAAACAATTTCTATTATTTATAGTTATTTTGTTTTATAGTAAGAACTTTTATATACCCACATAAGCTTTTATATACAGTTCATAAAATTTTTACAGTACAATAAAGAGGGTTGGGTAAAAAAAATTTAGTTAATTTTGTATAGAGGTGAACTTTATAGTTTCCTTTCAATTTGACAATTAAGTATTAATAGAATATTTTAATATTAAAGTTAGTTTAATATTTATAAATTTAATATTAACTTTAACAGTAAGGGTAAATTATTTTGGAGGCTAAAACTTTTCGAGCAGAAAATAATTTATTCTTACAATGTAAATTTTAAAAGTGAATATATATATATAAGATTTTTAATGGAAATTATACGAGGTATTATATTTAATAGTTGGTATTGGAAGATTTTATATTATAATTTATAAATTATTTTCATAAAACACATCGGTTATAAGTACATTTTTTATTTTACCTGTATTATAAGGTTCAACTATGAAAATGAAACGTATATGTATTCAATGAAATTTGAAAATACACTTATTGAAATTCAAAGTCATAAGCTATTTAAATATTTATTACTGATGAAATTTCATTTCTATATAATCTTAATGCTTTTTCATTACGCATTCAAAAAGCAGACTGTAGATAACAGATATTTTTATATTAGCCCATTTTTCTTATTCAGAAAATATCCATAGGCATACTGATATTTATTCGGCGCTCATAAATGAAAAAAAATTTTGACAAGCATTTTCAATTAAATACTCATTTCTATAGACAAGAGAATAAAACTAAAAAGGAGTTTATGATTACTAAACCACTCATACATAACACAACTTACTCGCACTAACACAGCCACTCCCACGGGTGCAGGGCCTTGCTATCTATACTATCCCTTATTTATAGGAATGTCTTAATACATTTGCAAGCGCACACAAATCTATTATCATTGTTCACACCAAGCATGAATAGCGTTAACAAATAATATATTGTATTGATCAGCTAGTAACACCTACTTTTAAAAAATTTGTTTATAGTTCATAGCTTGGAGATTATAGAAATCGTGTAAACCCAAATAAAGATGTTGTTATTGCCAATTTATATTTGATTAACATTTTAAAAATCGAGCTTGTTATTTGTGAAAATATAATATTGGTTGTTAATACGTGGAATTGGTTTTTCCTTTTAGCAGTTTAGTGTCGCTGATTTTTCGTCGCTTCGATTGGTGGTACTGACGCGGCATGTATCGATAGTCGTCGAATTTGGGGGTGTTGGTTTACGCATTGATAGATCCTCTACGAAGTTTTCCGCACGCGGTCCAAAGCCAGTGATTCCATGCCAACCACTGGCTTCGATCTCACCGCGGATCCGAATAAGCACGTAAAACAGAGAGGGAGAGAGAGAGAGAGAGAGAGAGAGAGAGAGAGAGAGAGAGAGATATACAGATAATGGGTGGGGAAAATTCACTCGACTCTGACACAGCACATAATTCGATATGTAGCCACGGGCTGCTCCACTGCTGCGGTTGTTTTGATGAAATATACTGTTGGTTAATTAATTCACAAGAATAAAATTAAAGAAATTCATGTTTTAATTTATGCACCGAATTTCTCTCCATGTGCAGCTTTATTGGAATACATAAAAAAAAATAATGCTATCCCAATTATTGAATTTCAATTTCAATTTGAGTAATGACGTTAAAGATAAGTAACATCAACCAAGCTATTCGATGGGGGACTAAGTTTTCAAAAACAATACAATTTATAGTCATAAATTATTCTGTATTTTCTATATAACGATCTTTTTATTTGCATTAGAGATACTTTTTGCAGTGTTAATGTCCTATTTATTTTAAATTTAATAAAAATCTTTAAACATTCACGATTAGAATTCTAAAATAATTATGTAAATACGGCATTGAAAATAATAAAATTAATATAGATTTAAAAGAAATAAAAGAAATTAAAAAATAATAACATAATATATTCAATCTCATTGGTGCATGACTATATTTGTATATATTAGATCTAACTCAAAGTCGATGTTCAAGCATGCCTTGGTTACTTTTTTTTATACTCCTGTTAATGTAATTACTCAAGTTACATGCTAAGCATATCCTCGAAGCATACCACGAGTCCGATGTATATAGTTCATTCGGTGCTTCTCATCCATTTCACCGACATGAGGTTGGTTCGATTTTCTCCGCGAAATCTCGTTAAATTCATGGCATCCCTTAAAACTTTCTCTGAATTTATCTACTTCAAATCTATTTGATATTATTTTACAAATGCTAGTTTAATGGAATTCGAAAGAAAATTGAGATTAATCATTTTTTTGGCTCTCGCGTGTTCTTGTAAGATAAAGTATAACATTTTCTCCCTTTCTTTTACAGTTTATTATGAACTATCGGAGAATTTAAACTTACAAAATTTTTGTTATATTTTCAAGAAATTTCAAATTAATTGTCAATCATAGAAAGCAATTATATCAACTGTTAATTATCGACAATATGTTTAGAAATTTCCTATATTATATAAATGATAAGAACAAAATTTTCAATTAATATTTTATGTTTATCAGGCTAGTAAGTATTCTATATCTTAAATTTAATTTAAAATTATCGTTGCTTAAGCTAAAAGTCTTTTAATTTCTGTTAATGCTAGAGCTGTTCAAGTTCTCCTATTCAAACCCTAGATTATACATATATACATATATAGTTATTTATTTATACCGTCTAATTATTTCATATTCAATATTGTATAAAATTTCATTAGTTATCAGATATACTTTTATTTTATATTAACCAATATTAAAAAAAAAAAAAAAAAAAAAAATTTATAATGATATTTTTGTAAAAAATTGTGTTAATTAGTAATTTATATTATCCAGTAAATAAAAAAGTAAATATACACATTTTTGCTCAAAGATTATATAATCTTTCTAGATAGTAGATCCACCACATAAGTAATTGAAAATTTATTGTTACTATGCTGAAGAATCAGTTTGAAAATTTTTAAGTTCAGTATGGAGATACATTGAAATGCATTGGTCAGATTAATTATTCTCAATCGTTCAATGATAAAGACACATGTTCGCTTACGCTAATGCCATCATGCTGCATTCTAAAAACTGTTGTAATCGTGCCAAATATTGTGACTCAAGTAAATGCAAAATCTTCTGATAGGGAAATTATAATGCATAAAAAAATTAACTTGGCGATATTGTAACTTGGTTAATAATTAATGAAAATGAAGTCTTGTAACAAACAGAAATTCGTTAATTTCTCTTTCATTTAATAAAAAATAATGATTCGTCTTCATAAATATCCAATATTACATAGCCTACGAATTAAAGTTTAAAATAAGCAGAATTATAAAAAGTATAATGATTATAACAGTCTTACGTAAAAAAAAGAACAATAACACATAAAATAAATCACTAAAATTATTTTGAAAATTATTATTATGAGATAGAAATAATGATTCAGTCGAAATTGTATATATTTTAAAGCATAAATAGTGAGAATTAGAATAAATTGTATGTGTGTAACGAATCCATAACAAACTATTTTACAATTTACATAGATACATAATCAAAGCATTTGTTCATCTCATAAATATCCGATATTAGACGCGATGGTCAGAAAACTTTGTTGAAAATAAATATTGAGAATTATATAATATAATTGATAAAGAAGTAAAAAAGAAACTATAAATAATTTTTATAAGTTTTATAACGTAACTTTTAAAAAAAAAAAAAAAAAACACGAAGCGATAAGAGAGATAACTTTTTACGAAAAAATGGTCGAGGGATAAAAAGTGAAGCCAACTAGATAAGAAGGAAAGCCGAAGGGTCTCACGCCCAGTCATGATAATAAAGATGATGCAGATAATAGCAGTCTCGTGAAAGTAACAGAGAAAAGCCGCTAAAATAAAGAGGTAGAGATTGCCAAGTTTCATTCATCAGCGTAAAAAACTTCTGAAAGTTCGGACGCAGTAAGGCAAAGTGAGGTTAAGTCCGCGTACCACGCCCACATAAACAAAGATGGAAAGAGAGGGATGAAGAATATTCGCGGGAAAAAAAAGTTGTATATAGATGGAGAAAGAGAGGAATTAATTAGCTTCGAGGAACTCTTTATTCAGCACTTTATATAATGTAGTATTTATCACTTAAGGCAAATGATCCTTGTTATTACATTATGTCTACAAGTGTCGAGATCGTTCACAAATACAATCAAACTTTTTTCACGCATTCGACACGTCAATTATCTGTGTTGAATTTTCAACGTCAGTTGTGTAATAGAACCTCCTTTCAGGGACGTGACGACGTGATCAAATCTATCAACTTTACTCTTTACATTTCTTTTAGCCTCCTTTATTACCTTATTTCATACTTTTAAGTATATTGAGAATATAGTTATGCTAGAAAAACAAGCTTGATGAACGACAACCTCCAATTTAAGATTTAAGCATTATGTGTTCGTCAATATTCAGATATTGTTATCGAGTTAAAATTTAACGTATTAGTTAATTTCTCGTTTGTTTTTGTGAAATTATAAATAAATATAGTAAGTTACGTGTATGTAGGAAGTTATGTTTCATTCCAATCATATTATTGTGAATCCTATTGTGAACATATTTTAATAAGTATTAAACTAGAGTCAAAAATTTCATATAATTGTATTATTTGTTATTTATTTATACGTTGCGTTTTGATGAAGAAAATTGTATAAATTAATAAATTTCATTTCACAATAAATACGTCCTTTGTAGTTTAATTAAAATTAATTAAATGTTTCTGATATAAAACTCGTGCAACAATTGTATATCACATAAATATATCTATTAAAGCTGTACATTAAGAAATAATTTACTAATTTACATACTTTAAAATGCATACTTTATATATATATATATATATATATATATATATATATATATATGAAACCTAAATTTATATGTATATATAATATTACTAAAGAATACGAATTTTGAAATTTAATGTTCAATTTAAATTACAAATTGATAATTTGTACGACTCTATTATTGTTAAAAATAATATTTAAATGTTCAAGGTATAGACATGGCCAAGTATTTCTACTATACAATAAAATAATGAAAGTTCTAATAACATCCAATGCTTCTGCTTAAAACTTATGAATTTATCTACAATAATTACATGCATATTTCATAAATCTCTTCTCAATAGTAATCATTAATTATTATATAACATCATTATGAATAAATAAATCATTATTTTTAGAATTTTCAATACTAGAAGTAATAAATATTTGTATTTTTTACTTTGAATGGCAATATTAAGATCAAATTTTCTATACTTTTATAGCCATTTATATGTGTTTTTATGTATGCATCAGCTTTCTGGGTGAATCGAATGTTTTCATTTCACTTATATTTATTTTTCTACCTTCCAAATAAACATATATGAATCTTGTATAGATTTCGTCTCTTTATGTCTCTCTCCTCCCCCCCTCCCTCTCTCTCTCTCTCTCTCTCTCCACATCTTTTTCTTTTTATCCAAGGAATTTCTCAAGAACAAAATTGGATTTGTAAGTTTAGAGCTATGCTCACGGATACAGGGACTAGTATATTTTACATGTTTGCAGATCTACTATTCGAGTAGATGAACTTAAAAAAGTGAGTTTTCGCTTGACCTCAAGAGGTTCCGAACGAAGAGGAAAGCTAGAGTCACTAGTTCTCTCTATTCATAGGAAAGAAAGTTATATATAGTTATATATATGTACAATTTTAAGTGATCTAATTATTGTATTTGTCTAATGTTTATTTCTAGATTTTCCTAATTATTTTACCATTGAGAGGTTAAAAGTTGTAAATTGAATATTAAATGATTCAGCATATAATTATTATATAAATAAAAAAAACCAAGTTCATATTTCAAATGCATGGTTTTGTTCCAATTTCATAAAATAATAATATATTAAAGTTTATCCTGTATTAACTATTATTTAATTATTACAAATGATTACTTCATCTGTAGATATAATAAATGATTACTGATTTCGATTATAATAACTAATAACTGATTTCGAATTATTAATGTGAATTAATATAATTTTTATAATAACTATATAGTTTAAATACAAAATTAATAAATTGTTATAAAATAATATTTTTACATGATAATAAGTATGAGATACATGAAAATTTATGTATAAAAAAATTCCATACCATATTAGTTTTATGCAAGTATATTATATTGATAACAGGCCCTATTTTATTATAAATAATATTTGAAATAATATATTCGCTTAATGCACAGTAAGCTGTAACTAAAATTTAACTAATGAGTTAACAAGTAATAAATAGAATAAAATAAGAAATTTTAAATATTTGGATATTGTAATATTGTAACATTTGTATATATAGTTATAAATATATAAATATTTGGGGAAAAAGAAATCAAGTGACAAATATAATGTAATTGATAGATCAAAAGATTTGCTGGAGAAGGATAAAAGAAAAAAGGTTAGAACATTCAAAAGATTGAGTGTTCGCGTGCACAAATGGAGATGAATAGTAGTTCTCTTAGCGTATGCAACATAACAACATCACTCACTGGTACATGTTTCATCTACATCTACATCAATTTATATTCCATTTATCACTAGCGTTCATATGAGTATCGTGTTATTTCGTTCTGTCCTTTTTTTCGTTCAAATTTTCATTCATTCTCTCTTATTAATTTTTCTTATTTCATTATGTTAAACGGTGATGATATGAACCCTAATTAAGATTTTATCGAAAATAGTATGTTTTACGGAACATTTAATATTCAATTAATATTATATTCAAAATACATTAACAGCTTACAATAAATAATTTTTGCTTGTAATTTGTCTTTTAAACATTTTATAGGCAAATTGATTTTTTTCATTCTTATTCATAAAATCTTCGATGTGACTTTGAAATTCTATACAAAATGAATTCCATTATTGTATGTAGGCATATGTATTTATAAACAAGTGTAAACTTGTTGGATGAATACCAGGGGAATCTGAGGGATAACGAGAGATTTTCAAGAGAGCATTTATGAGTGCAATAATTACAAGAAAACTTTAGATATGTATTTATCGTTCTATTGGCTTAAATTATTTATTCGACAGGTGTGAAATATACAAATGATCCTTTATAAAAGGAATTTCATAAGTTCACTTAATTACGTTACTTCATTATCAATATTTATTTAATGCGCTCTCATATATTTACAATAGAATTAAAAGTTTGGTTAATTAAATTGGAATTTCAACAATAAATTGCTAATTAAAATTATGTCGACCAATTTTCATGTCAATCTTCAAACATACAAAAAAATCGAAAAGTAACATTAAAAAATAATTATACAATATTAACAAGACGGGAATGGACACTTAGATGCATACGCGCCTGAAATCATACACAAATCCAGACGCCCACACTTACACTCACCCATTCTTCCACCCACCCACACACAAACACACCCGCGCACACACACAAACACACAAACACACGCACGAACACGCACGAACACACACGCAAACACGCACGCACGCACACGCACCCACGCGCGCACACACACACACGCACGCACACGCACGCACGCACACACATATACATAGACACTATAAGAAATTGCATGCATGAGCAGTTATTATTATATTAGGTACAACATTTACAAAACAGCGTAGAGTTAGAAATATAATGGTTCTATTTAAGAGAATAAATATTTAATAAACAAACATAGAAATAAAAAATAATCATTATTTGAAAGAATAGGATAAACTTGGCTTAAAACATAACATATTTTCTAACAAAAGTTTAAAAACATTTGAATAATTTGTATACAATTTCAAAATTTATTTAATATTTGCAGAATAAATATATTTTTGTTTATTATTCGAACTAAACGAATTAAAAATTTAATACAATATCGAAATTAAGGAACTATTATTTGAAAAATTTCTTCAAAAAACTTTTCTAATAAAATTGATATTAACATTAGACAATGAACAATTAGTAATAAAAAATATTTCAAAAATATGTCTTTACGATTTGTTTGAAGTATTTGATATTTTACGTATATTATTAATATCGAAATAATAAACAAAGTATATTATTAAAATACTGTCGCTATAGAATATTGTATTATTCATTCATCTAAAATTTTATTCAAAATAGTATTTTGCAAACAGAGAAGTTTCTTAATTTTTCAACACACTTATTACTTTTCTCCATGTTTTTTCTCTTCCGTATATACACGTGCGATTGAGCATACATGTCGTTACTTTTCAAGGCACGTTTCACGGAAACTGTACTCAGATGAAGACATCGCCTGCTATAGGCACACATATACGAATACACATTCACCTGATTTTCTGTGCCACAATAGAACTAGATTCGCAACCTTTTGCCCTTCTCTTTATCCCCCTCGCGGCCAAGTATCGTTCAGCGCGTCCAGAGTAAATCGGAACACTTTATAGAAGCCACGTTGCATCAGTTGACATATATCTCTTCCATATAGAAATGTATCTAAATAGAAAAGAACACCTACGTACATACATACGTACTCCCACGCACGTATAGACGAATTTATATATATTTATAAATATTGTGTGTGCACTTGTATATAAAGATAGATGCGTATAATAAAAAATGTAGAGATAAATAAAAATTCAACGTCAGGTATACAACTTTTGGTGACGTGCACTTTAGATATTAAACTTATATTCAATACGTGACAAAAGCATAACTTCCTTCATCTTGTATTATTTTCTTTTGTTTGACTAAGCAAAATTAGATTCTTTTGTAAATGCTTCAGTTATGTAGATTTACAGGACGTTCGTCTGTTTTAAACGAAGCAATTTTTTATGTAACTACTAATTGAATATATTTAATATTCTATTAATCATTAAGAATTTTATCAATCAAATTATTAATTACGTTTGTAATTACGATTGTCATTACTATCACAATATATCATATATAGATTATTATAATAAAAATAATTAATAGATTATTTAAAATGAAAGGCCTATACTATCGTCTAATCTATATATTTTTTATTTTTTAAATTTTGTTTAATTTCATTATTGCCACTTTGTTATAATGCAAATATTCATACAGAATAGAAAAATTTATTTTCCAAAGAAAAGATTTATTCAATTAATATTTTAAAATTATAATTAAAAAATGTTTTAAAGTTCGTTAGAAAATTTAAAAGTTATAAATTATTATTCTCCCTATGAAAGTCATAATTTCTAGAATATTAAAAAATTTCTTGATAACAAGTACTTTTAATCTAAAAATTATTGTTGATATTATTAAGTTATTTATATATACTTCTTTTATTTTTTTTTTTTAATTAACAAAATTAAATAGTTCCCATTTTAGAAATAACTTTTTCAAATGAATAATAAAATACTCATTTTTAAAATATTTTCATTTTATTAATTTATATTTTTTCGCTCTTTAAGGTAATAAAATATTTTATAAGCAATAATTAAAATATAACTTGTAAAGTTTAGATGTATTTTTTATTTGAAAGTATTGTAATAAATTTATTTTAGGCTATTTTTAATTACTTTATTAAAACATATACGGTAGTTCGATTAAAAGATAAAAATCGTAATTCGAAGAATACGCAGATTAAGAATAAAATTAATTTCATGAATGAATAAGGAATGCAATCGATAGGGATAGAAATTTATATATTATAGGATATACTAGTGATAATCATTATTACTTTAACCTTATATTTTTCTTACTAAAAGCATTCAAGGATTATATACGTATCCAAAATATATAATATCCAAATATAATGATGTAGAGGAAAAATTTGTATTGTACATTGGAATGAAATGTACATGCTATGCGCGTATAACTACTTGGTAATGTATCTTTGAGAGCAATTGATAGAAAGATATGTAATAGTTGAATCTCAAGCTATAAAAGTAAAGGGGGGAAAGAAGGCGACTATCTGTATATCCTCCTGGGCGTTACACTCCCACCCCTAACACCCATTGAGTTTCGCCCTTCCAATAAAAGGATTAACTGGACTAAGCTTGATCCTATCAGGAGGACCGTTTTCTCGCTTTCTACTGTTCGATCCTCCGTTCTGCCTTAGTCCTCGTTCGATTAATCGGGTGCACGCGCCCCCTATCGGCTAGAAAGAGCTACGATAACGAGACATTATTTTCTAGTCAACTTCTATCGCTCTTTTCTCCTTTTATTTTCTCTCGCACTTATGGACACAAATGTTCCTCATTTATTTATATAAATTTATCTCTCGTTTGAAATCTTTCATTATTTGTTTTTATATCATATATTTTTCCATTATAAATACAATTTGCTACTATATGTTTCACTCGTTTATTCTTTATTATAATAAAATTTTGCATGAAAATATGTGATTTATAATTTTATAATCAAACATACACTATTATTGTAAATATTTCATTAAAATTCTTCATTTATTAATTTAGTTTATTAAATATATCAAAGGGGAAAGAAAAATATTTATTTATGCTATGTTCGAAATCACAAAATAAATGGCTTTTATGTGAGTATTCTATAATTTATAAATATTTATCAAAATCATTGTATGGCAGCTTGATCTTCATTACAAAAGTTGATTGTGTTACGTTTATATAAATTCTTTCTACAAATAACTAATACATTTTTATGTCAATTTATATGCAATGCAAAGTAGCTGTAGTTATCTAGTCGGAAAGATCAAGAAATTTAATATTACAACAAAATTATTTAATTTGAAAAAAAAATTACATAGACGGAACAATTAATTTTCTTTTTAAACGAATAAATATATATTTATATATTTTATACTTTGATACTTTTGATTAGATAAATAATAATGTTATGGCAGTTTTAATTGTCAATTTATAGTAAAAATTTCTATTTTCAAAGATTTTATTACTATTTTAAATTGTATTTTTTGTAGAAAATATGCAGATCAATGATAATGAATTGCACATATATTTAATAGAAAAAAAAAAATAATAATAATATTGAAGAAATTGAAAGAATTATCAATGAAATATCTGTTTAAAATTAATTTTGAAATCCCGTTTCTCATCAGAATATTATCTTTTAACACACATACTTGAAAATCTTATCTTTTATCATTACAGATTAACGTTATTTCAAATGAAATTTTTATTTTTCTAAAAATATGTGCGCGTGCGTGTGTGTGTGTGTGTGCGCGCGCGCGCGCGCGCGCGCGTTATTTCTCTCTTTTTTCTCCCCCACCCCCCTATCCCAATCCCTCACATTTTTTTTTACATTTTGCTTTTATCGTACGGGACTCACTCAGCTATTTTTCCTTCATAGCTTTAAAACCTTTATTTTTGAGCGCGGTGAACCGAAATATTTTAGCTGTATGTTCTAATATTTCGACCTTTGAAATATTGACCTTAATAAATGAAAAATATCGTGATAATTTTTTGCTAATATATGAATGACTAATAAGCATTGATAATGTTGATCCATTTCATTTGAATCTATTTCAAGATACAAATTTTACTTCGATGTTTACATTATTATCTAAACTTCGGAAGGAAACATAGTATTAGAACAGTTGTAATTACACAGATAAATAGAATTATAATTAAGTTTAAATACATTTGTATTTAAATAAATTGCTTTGAAAAATAGTTGGTTTTATTAATTTCGATGCGAGCAATATTCAGTCTTATTATTTGAATTTCCCATAAAAGTATTGTGATTATATAAAAAAAAAATTTTAAAATAACAGTTCACGTGAATAGTTGATTTAAGCGTTTATTCTTTTCTAATCTATCTATTCAAATTTATGAAATATATTTAATATATTTTTACATGCTCAATTTTTATTTACCATGGCAGAAATAATCTATACGCCTGTGAAAATTACTGTTGTGTTAAAACAGCGACGGCGAAACATGAATACTCTGAGGTAGCATTCGCAGTTCTAGGAGACAATTTATTTTCTCTCTAGTGGATATAATGTAACTGGATGCAATTTCTAAGGTATAACCACATAATTGGAGCCTCTGGGTAGAATCCAGTGATTCAATTTGGATCGTTCGGAATGGTATGCTAGTTTATTTTACCAATAAAATATAATATTAATATACCTATTATAATTGTTGAAATCTTTTGAGCCAACGAGATTCGTTACGATATATTAAGGAATAAATCTATTGAATGAGTATATGAATATCAAATAACGTTACAAATCAATAGGTTAAATGAAAAAGTAGGTAAGGCGAATTAAAAAAAAAAAAAAAATAATATAATTGCCGTAACAATGAATTTCAAATATTTGTTAATTATTTTAATTAGTCAATGGTTATATTGTCCTTAATAGGTAATGTAATTTTATTTAATATTTCTAAAAGAAAATTATTTTTATCTCGAGTTCTGTGTTATACTCGTTTATTTATAATGTACAGTATTAATAGAAGTACTCGTGTATGTCAGACAGGGTAAATTTAAACTTTGTGAAAAATTTAAAAAGTACATTCATTTGTAGCATAGTTAGTTACATGTGTCGGAAGTATTTTAAGAACAAAGATATACGTAATAGATTTAAAAATTTTATGTTGGCCATAGTCGAAAGTACCCTTCGCTTTCCTACATTATCATTATCTTTGCATTGTGTTGGAAAATGTTGCCAATATTAATTTGCCAATAACTGTTATGCATCCTAAAAATCGACTCAATTATTCTTCAGTGATATAACAAAAAACTATGAAACTCTTTAGGGTTAGGCAAGATATAAATTTTGAAAAAGACTTCTTGAACTTTCTAATTTCTTACATTGAATATTGATTGGTTTTTTCAATTTAAAAATTTGATTTTACTAACATAGTAAAAAGTTTTTAAATTGTATAATCATTCCTTTGTAATGAAACTTTTTGTGTAATCATTGATTAGCACATAAACGAGAATGAATTAATTATTATTGAAATTTGACTTTATATAATATTGAAAAAAAGTCCATTGATATTATTACTAAAATCATTTTTATTTCAACTTGTAAAGTTTAAGTTACTATGATAAAGACACGATTAAAAACTGCATTGAGATATTCATAATCGTTTTAGTGGTAAAACCAACAATGATGCTAAACGAAAATACCCTCAAACTCGCGATTTTGCTTGTTCAGTTTTATTGAATTTCTGCACTAATTCCATATTTTGATCAATAAAGAATGCGTATTATAATTTGTATTATTAGTTATAATATGTTTAACGTTATAAAGCCTGCGGTTATATTTATTATTAACAGTTTTGGCTTAACTCAAATTTAATTGATAAACCAAATTTTAACGTATTTAGTCTAGGAGCATCGCGTAAATGTACAATAAATAACAGAATCATTCCAAGTGTTTGAAATAAGTAAAAAATTTTTATAATTTTGATATTGCAAAAATACTCATAAATTAAGAATGGAATATATATTGAATTATATAATTTATTTAATTCAGAATAAAAAGCAGCGACTTGAAACTCTCGGAAAATAAAAAATGATTTTATATTCAAATTGATGCGTCGGGTTTAGTCAAAATATTTAACCGACCAATCAATGCTTTCCATGTTGTTAATCACTATTTTGTTCATTTATAAACCTGTTTTCATCCATTCTCTATGGCAACGGAAATAATGAGATGAAAAGAATAGTAAAAGTAAAGAGACGAACGATGAAATGGGAAGGCAACTACAGCCCCTAAAATGCCTGCAGGGTTATATAGAATGATACTAGATTTATTTGAGCTGACTAAAGCTGTTTGTTTTTATGTTACATGCACGAATGCATAATGTTCAAAAGTTGATATTGAAGGAAAGATGAAATAATTGAAGAGAGTATCTAAAATTATTGGAATTAAAGATTCAATTTTGTTGATGCAGAGACATACGCTCCGTCGACTTTATATGATTCATACAAATCGACGGGCATCAATGACGGATAGCGTAATTTGAAAAAATTTTTTCCGATTATCTTTATTGCTAATTTAAATGTTTTATTTCAGCCATGATCTACAAGATTTAACTAAATTTAACTTTTTTAAATTTCAGATCATTATCTACAGTCGTTACATACGTGACATAATATTTATAGACAATTGTAGTAAAATAAGATATTACAAATAAAAGTTTACAAACATTGTTTCAAAATTTTGTATTTTATTTTTAAATTATATTAGATAGATATATTTATATTTGAAATATCACTGGCAAAAAGTAAAATTAATATTATTGTACAAATGATTTGTCGAGTACAAGTGGGAAATGGAAAATTACGTTTTTTTTTTTTATTTTTATTTTTTTTTTTTTTTTTTTTTTTTTTTTTTTTTTTTGTAATGTAAATGGAATATCTTCTGTTATTTATCTTTTTTTTCTTATTTTTTAATGTCAAGTATTATATGAATTGTTTCTCTATATGTTTTTTATGTATTTAAGATACATCAAAATATACATTTACAATTCGGAGTCTCAAAATACGCGAAATATAAAATTATATTTAAATATCATATTACGATCGGATATTCTATACAATAGATAAATGTATTTGTTTATTATTGCATCGGCTGCAGCATTTAAAATCTTTTAAAAGTAATAACATAGAGCTTATTTACAATATCATTTGATTTTTATTCTGAAATTAAAATTTGATATTCCAAACATGAAAGTAAACAATAAAATATTCCATCCACTATTGCTAAAAATGCAGACAATCATTAAACCATCATCATTTGTTGGAAAAATAGGCACGAGTTGTGTAAACTAGTGGAGAAGATCGAGCAGTGAAGAACAACGTGTGTGTGCATATATTTTTTTCGTTAAAATTTAGCACACGTGCGCGTTAAAGCCAGCAACGGATATTCCGCTTCATGTTTACATATACATATACAGTCACACACTCTTTTCCCTCGTCCCTACTATCGCTATGCCACAAACTGTGTACCTATTTTGGAAGCTGGGAGATCAATATGTGTGCATTTTTTTTATATTGTAGCAGGGAATACAGGAAACCGATGTCCGGACACAATTGGAAATTGATCGATACAGCTATAGTTATAACAGGCCTTGTTCTCGAATTCCTCACAATGTTCGCGTATAGAAGTGATTTTATCATTGTACTACAAATCGTGGAGATCTGCGCTGTTAAAAGATTTTTATTCCCTTGTATTGGTTTTAATGGTATAATAATTTTTTGATAATAATATCTAATCACGCGTGTAAACTAAAACATTTTTATGTAAAAAATTATGTTTTTGCGATTTTTACAACATTTTTATAAAATTCTATTAAATTGTAATCTAATAATCTTACTATGTATAATTATAATATCAGTAGAAAATTATAAAAAAAATATAATAGTATAAAATAATAATTGAAATATATTGAATTTTGTACTGCTGATAAAATTTATATTTCTTTTATTAATACATTTTTATAGCTTTATTATAATTTTTCTACAAAAATTCATATACATAATGATGTTATTGTTATCTAATCCAGTCGTAGCCTGCAAGTATGAAATAGAGTTAGGGAGTGAGAAATTAAGAGGGACAGAGAAACGCACGCAGGCATCCAAAGAGAAAGAGAGAGTGAGTGAGTGAGTGAGTGAGAGAGAGAGAGAGAGATCCGTAAATGGGGTAAAGAGTGATTAAGTGAGGGAAATTTAAATGTCAGTAAAGAATTTTTTAAACAGCCGGTCAGTCTGGCTCATCAGTATTTGTAAAGTAAATGACCTTGAAACTATAAAGCTAAAAATCATTATGTCAAAGTGCGTGTTAACTAATATAATCACCAATCATTGTCTACAAATCTTACATATATTTCCAAAATTAAATTTGGAAATTCTAAATAACGTTAAATTTTCCTAAATTTCAATTTCTGATAATCGTTTATACTATTTTATTTTAATATTTTAATTATAATATATATATATATATATATATATATGTTCTTCCATTCAAAAAGTGCTCGTATGAAGTATAATTGATTTAATTGAAAAGCAATAGAGATCAACGGCATTAGAAGATTTTCATTCATGCATATTAATTTGAATCGCTCATCATTCATAGACACCTCTATGACGAAATATAAAAAAATTAATCTTCGAACTAAAGTTATATAATTGAACAACATTGTACATGTAGCATTGTTCAAAATAAACAAATCCGATTATTTCTGAATAAATAAGGATGCTTGATTAAAACTAATTTGATAATGTTTTAATTTATAAAATGATGAATAAAAGTAAGGATATAGAAATAAAATGTAAAATAACATATATATAATAATATACATTAAAAATTGTATTATTAATTATAGTAAAGAAATTTGAAATTGGCAGTATAGCGTACATTGCTATTATATCGATGAGGTGTTAAATTGGTATTAACTAATAGACAACGTTTCCACATAAATAAATAAATAAAGAGTGTTGAATGTAAAATTTCAGTTATAATTTAATCGAGTCATGAATATTTAAATATATCGAATGTCTGAATTTATTTAGATATTTCGATGTAGTTTGCAGGACGCACGCGTTTATATATTTAGAAATAAAACTAATTTTATATATTTAAACGTCGTTGTATAAGGATATTTGTATGTATACGACTTATATAAAATATGTGAGTGACATAAAATTGCAGGGAGCTTCATCGAAATTTTAATTGTAGCTGATTTAAAGTATGGAACACGTAAGAAGAGATAAAATAAAAATTTTGTCACATACATTTTTTTCCTTTCCTCTAGTATAAATAAACATAAATACGCAAATATTATTTAATTCGTAATATTTAAATGCAATTGAATATTTAAAAACATGAAATGAAATTTAATTGTTAACTTATTATTGGGTAACATTTTTATTTCTTTCAATTTATTTTATGCCGTTAGAATGTTACCGAAACAAAATTAAAAAAATTCTAATAAATTCAACAAAATAATTTCATAATCTATTTTTTACTTATTTGCATCTACAGTATACATATTTAAAATATACATAGCAATAATAAATTATTAAAAATTAAAATATATATATATATATATATATATATATGGAGTGAGGAAAAGGTGTGGTTTTGTGTGTGTAGGTTAGTGGATTCATGTTAGTATGAGTATGTAATGAAATACTAGACTACCATCATTAGTGTATGTGCTGATCTTTTTACGTATAAAGCTTTTATATTTATGATTTTAAGGAGATCGGATTTCTTGTTTTAAGAATTCATTTTTTATTAATATTTCAATATTATCGAATTTAGTTCCTTTAAAATATTAATTAAAATCTAATTGAAGCATTTCTCTATAGATTAATTATTTCTTATTAAATTAATATAATACTTGTATTAATTTATTTATTTTAAAATTCATTTTTCAGGTATATTAAACAAATTTTAAATATTGATTTAAAATTGAAGATAGCCCAGCAGATTACGTAGTATAAT
>NW_011948419.1:2509473-2515496 GCF_000503995.2 Ceratosolen solmsi marchali | reverse complement strand
CGCCCCCCCCCTCCCTCACCCCCTCTCACTTTCTTTTCCTGTCTCTATTGAATAGAATTATATAATACACAATACTTACATGAACAAATATCTTCCATTACAATAAATGATAAAAAGAAATTAAATATGAAGTTGTTTAGGAAAAAAAGAAATATTATTTAGAAAATTTTTATTTTTATACTGCAAATATCATTTTATATTAACGTACATATAAATTCATTTTTGGGTAAATATGTAAATTTTTTTTTAATTTATCGGTTTTATAATAATTTTTGAAATTTTTAAATCTAATTGAATTTAATAATCATTACTAATTTTAATTATAATATTTTATTTCTGTCTTGTTCATTATAATAATATAATAACTATTTCTTTACTACTTATTTTCTATGCAGTTTAGCATTATCAATTAATGTTCTTCCCTGTAAGTGAATTGTAACATATTTATATTCATGAAACCTTGAAAATATGTCGTGGTCCAATTTTCTTTCGTATAAGTTCTCTGTCATAAGTAAAAATAAATGCAAAATAAGACAGGAGAAGATAGAAAACGCAGTTAAAGTCAAAACACTAGACTCGCATAAATTCTGTAGTTGTCAGAAAAGTAGTTATCGTGAGTGGAAGAGAGCGAGAGAGCGAGAGTGGGAAAGAGGGTGAGAGATAAAGAGAGAGAGAGAGAGAGAGAGAGAGAGAGAGAGAGAGAGTATGTGTGTACACAAATAAGCTGTGCTCGGGTAGAAGCGTAACTTTACTACTTGTCTTGCCTCTCCTGCATTTGGACATTAGAATTCATGCGGAGACATTTGTGGTCCGTTTACTAATGACCATCTACAAAAAGCACTTGTGCGCACTGCTGGCCTGAGAATTAAGTAAAGGAAAAACGATAGACAGAGTTAGGAATAAGCATAAGAAATACATGAACAAGTGAAAACTCACCGTCGACTACCGAGTGAGAGCGATGAAGGAGGCAATGAAGAGACGGAGAATCGAGAGAGAAAGTGTTTAGAGAGGAAAAGACTTTTGAATATAAATGCCTTTGGTTTTTCAAGTTCTTATACACATCGATGTTCCTAAGAGCGAATTGCGAATTGGTTTGTTACATTTAATTAGAATACTTTTGTTTAGTTTGAATAGAAATGAGCGTGCAAACGTTATAATTAATGTTTTGAATAATTTTGAATAATATTGAATAATAATTTCAGTTATTTAGATGAATTCAGATTTCAGAATTCAATATCTTGTGATAAATGAAATATCTAAGCATAAAAACAACAACAACAACAACAACAACAACAACAACAATAATGATAGTAACAATATATATTTAGATTGTATTATCTACTGTTGTAATAATTTCTACAATATTTTTACGCTAAAATAATACTCTACAAATTAAATTAAATTTAATAATATCTACTCTATGTATTTATATATTTTATATATTATAATATTTTATCTATAATATGAAACTTTATTAATATTGTATAACATAATATATAATATTTAATAACAATACCAATTTTATTAATTTTAAATGTGCATAATATTGGAATTTATTTTTGTTAATTATAATAATGGCATTATGCTATATCAATAATTATATAAATTTTTTTATGATAAATTGAATAATCCCAATTTTATTTTATATTTTAATCGTCACACAAAGTATAAAATATAATAAAATAAATATTCCAAAATATTAGTTGCAATTTTGATTTCGATAATATTACAATTGATTGTTCTTTACTATCATCATATTATTATATTTCAAGTAATCTCTTCATAGCAATTATAGTAATTCAACGAATTATCAATATTTTCAATTTAAAACTGGAATCATTCAGGTGTTTGATGAAATGTATTTTATGAGATGAAATTTTTGTTCAAAGGCTTTAAACTAAAGATAATTAAAAGATTAACTGGGATATCAGTTTGTGCCCATTGCCATTTTAAATATTATTGAAAATATTAACAATATAAATCGAACAATTTATGTCATAAATGGCCTAATAACAATCAAGATAAAAATAAAAATCGCGAATGTTTAAGTAAGGCAAACGAAATTATGAACAAAATGTATAAAATTCGAATTCAATGTACCATTCATATTTATGTTTTGTTCTTTCAAATGCTTATTTACTCCACAATTAAACTATATTTCTGCTTGCATATCCAGAATTAGCCAGAATATGACTGTATTTGTTTTTTGTTTTTTTTTTTTTTTTTTTTTTTTTTTTTTTTTTTTTTTGGAGGCGCTGCTGTACATAGAAAGTAAAATACTGGAAATAATTTAAATAAAAAGCATTTAGGAATAAAAAAAATGGATCACAATATAATACATAGATAAACAAATTATTTTACTTGTATCGCTACGAATGAAAATATCCCAATGGTAATTGCAATAGAAGAAGTGTTTCTAATCGAAAGAAATTGCTTTCCTATATTATTGCGAGTAATATGATGTAAAAAATATATTTTTTGCTATCATATCATATGTTGAGTTACCAAAAATGACTTTTATATTTTCATATTTATCTTTCGTATTTTTCTCGCTTTATTTATCTGGATGTTTTACGTTTCTAAAATTTCTGCTTCATTAATCAGAAACCTTTTTTCAAATTTCTGTCAAACTCAGACTTTTTAATAATTCATCGTCAATCATCTCATTCCTCTTAAAGGAGCTGTTTGATCCGGTACATCAAATTTTCTTATCCTATTAAAAATTTATATTAAAATTTCAGAAATACTATTATCCAATTTTTCTTAATTTCTGTATAAGAATGAATTGAAGTCGGTTCAAAGTGCAAATTAAAATTAACAAACAATTCAATTGAATAAGTTGCAAGTTAAATAAAAAATTCACTACTAAATGTATTAAAAATATCCAAAACTGTTACATTAAGAGACAAAAAATTTAGTTTTTTTTTTATGTATTTCTTTATTTTATATTCTGAATATTGGTTTTGATTTTCTTGTCTGTCTCGTGTACTTAACATAAACGCTTATATATACTTATTAATTATGTTTATTTATCTACCAACTCTAATATTTTAAGGCAAAGCATTAGGAAATGCGGTTAGCAGAAAAAAAAATATACTTTTGGACTAATAGATGTAACACGATTTTAGAAATAATTATTTCCTTTTTTTATAGCATATACTATTGATCAAATGATATGAAATATAATTTTTTTCTAATCAGAATAGATTAGGAAATATTTCAATAGTAATATATATATATATATATATATATATATATATATATATATATATATATATATATATATATAGAATACATACACATGTACATAGTTAGAATATTTAATTTAATAATCATAGATTTTATTTTTATAATTAATTATAAAAAGTTCATGAGTGCTAAAGAGAAATGTCGAGGAAAAAATTTATATCGAAATATGCTACATACATATGTTAAGGGTAATAAAAATAACTATGTATTATGTGACTATGTATTATCAGGTACTTAGGTACTTTTAATTGTGAATGCGTTTTATTCGCAATTAGCTCGAAATGAATTAAATGATTTATAAATAATAGTAAGCGATATGCTTATAGCGTCTAAGGCAGCACTCGTTACATATAACAACTTTATTGATGAGTCGAGTTGGGAAATTCCACGTGAAACGTGTACAACATTATCCAATATTCGTTCCTTATCATCTTTTGTACTCACGCCTATCTGTCAGATATTATACAATCAATGATCCAAAATAAAAGGCAGTCTTCGATAAATAAAAGGGAGTATTGCAATGTATAATGAAAAGATAAATAATTAATATACACGGAATAGTAATCAAAGAAACGAGAGAGTAGAATAATTTATAAATGAATTAAGAAACAATAGTGAAGGAAATAATATAATTAATAGTTGAAAATATGAAAAGGTGTGATCGATATGGATAAGAAAAGCGTGGGTAAGAAAGGAGGGACTGAGAAAAATTATATGCTCCTGAAAGTTTACCGCAAACTCAACTTAATTCAATGAATAACCTGTTATCGCCTGGTATAGGTGAAGCTCAATTTCAACTTGATGTTAGTAGAAGTTGAGCCACTCGATCCTGTTTGTTTCAGAGCGAAATGCAAACTTTCTAGTTCAATGAATGGCTCTAGTGCAATGAAGCTTTAGTTTAATTCGTGTATTTTGAGGGCCTAGAATGGAAGAAAGTCGAAAAAAAGTTTTCTCCTTCCTTTATAGCTCCCGAGCTCTTGAAGAAACTGACTCATTATTTCTTTTTAACAAGCTTGGAACACGATGGATAATTATTTTATTTTACTTTTCTTATTTAATTATTTGTTTATTTCATTTCATATTTACATACCAACAAAATATAATATATATTTCATGATTTCGATGTATTTCGCCATTTGTATTTATTTTCATCATTTGACTTTAAACATTATGAAATAAGTACTAATTTTTCATTTCTTTTGTTATTTTGAAAAATTATAAACATTACACCTCGACTATTTATTCGTTAACTATTAATTTCGACTGTGATTTTCAAATTTTATATTGCAATTGCAGTTAAAATAAGTGTAAAATCAGTTTTATAAATAATTGAGATAACCGAATTCGGATAATCGAACTGTAAATTCTTAACTTACAAATCGATTATATGCAGAAGGAAAACAAAAAAGCAAGATAAAAGAAAGAAAAAAATAAACTCGGAATTTCCATTACGATGACCAATGGTCAATATCCAATATTTCGAATGTCTAAAGAGCTTAGTCGAACTGTGGTTGTAAATAATACAATGCCATATTCTCCATTCCCCGCTTCTATTGGTTACGCTCACTTCTATTTCAGAAGAAATTCATAGGCTTCACTGAATAACTCGCTCAATGGGTAGTAGTACCATATACCATATACTGTTGCGTGGGCGGCTTGATGCGCCATTTCTAGTCGGTGGTTTGCATTTCTAAACTGCGCCGGAAAATCAAAGATGCTCAGCGGTTGGGTTCGTGGAACGTAGATCGAGAAGGTTATATCGCCGCTATGACGTTGCTCCATGACGTGAAAGCTCTTCAGCTATTGGGTATCCAATAGAATGCTCTAACATCTCTTTCTGCTCTATTCCACCTCTCTATATCTATTACTCTCTCGTTCTCTCCCCCCCCCCCCCCCCCTCTCTCTCTCTCTCTCTCTCTCTCTCTCTACACCCCTCCCGCCACCATCCACCATCTATATACCTATATATCTGCCTCAATGAATTCGACTCTGTCTCTATTCTACTCTATCCATCTATCCATAAATCAATCTAACCATAAATATACAATTATTTATTTTCATTTTTCCTAAAGCATAAGTTTTCGAGTTAATACAATTGACAAAAATTGATTTATTTCAACTATACATAATATATGATAATTATGTCCTACCAGAGGAAATATTAGCATATTAATATATATATATATATATATAAGTAAATTCTGAATTTGATATTTGAAACTTAATAGATAATTATATAATAATTTATATTAATTTCAAATGATAATATAATATAAAATATAACGATTATCATCCAATTTGTCTATTTTATTGGTAGTTTAGGTACATATAAAGGAAAATAATTCAATTATTCACTTCGTAATAGCCCTTTTACTTTTTATGCATTCTCAATTTTCATAATTGAACATTCATTTAAAAATCAATAATATAAAATGAAATTATAGTTCATAAGCAAAATAGTATTGGAAAATCAAGTGTGTTCAATAATTGGTCAGTGTAATGTGTCACTCGACCTGTCTGCACACGTATTCAGCTGAAAAATATATTTCCTTTCTAGTATATATTGTATTCGCATTCTCTCTTTCATCTATATTCTTTTTTCTTTTCCTAGTGTGTTTTCACTCCAAAACACTGAAAAACACTCGTGTGGTTTTACACCTTCGGATATAAACGGGATAAACCAGTGGGAATTGAGCCTGCAGATTCATCTAACGACAAGACCGATAGAAATATGTATACTTCCGTGCGAGTGTGCGACAAGCAGATAGGGAAAG
>NW_011948419.1:2506777-2509457 GCF_000503995.2 Ceratosolen solmsi marchali | reverse complement strand
AGAACTTATATATATATATATATATATATATATATAACGTGTGTGTGTGTGTGTGTGTGGGCGCGCGCGCGCGTTGTATATAGGAAGTCAAGGAAAGAGATAAATAGATAGATACATGGAGAGACATACAAAGTGAGGAGGGAGGGGGAATAGTAAAGCAGGAAAGGAGATTCGGGTATAATGTACGAATGAAGAAGGATAACAAATGTTGAGAAGCCCGCTGTACAGAAAAAATAAAACGAAAATAGGAAAAAATGGCGATAATAAATTACGAAATGCAATTTTTGTGTTCTATAATAATTTATCGTCTCTATAATTATTGCTACAATATTTCTATAATTATATTGTAATTAATTTAAAATCAATATATTTCAGCAATTAAATGTTAGTAAAGCATTCAAATTTATTTTTAAAAATATTGTATTTAATATAAAAGTAGAAATAAATTCTTCAATATTACAATTATCAATTTTAAATTTATAAATCTTTATGGAAATTATTCTACATTATTGCTTTTTCATTATGTTAAATAAAATAATTTCTACACTTTGCATGGAATTATTTTATATAGTTATATTATATTTAATTGTTACTTATTTAATACTTAATATTATGAGTTTAAATTTTCTACACTGAATTATGTACAAAGAATTCAACAATGATTTTTAATAATTAATTTAATTTACAAAGTATCGTTGTTTAATTATGATTATTGATATGAGTTTATTAGTATTTATATAAGTAATTGAAAATAAATAATTGATTAAGTTTCCAATAGTTTATCGAAAATTATTCATTGATTATATAAAATTTACTTAATGTAAGAAGAACTAAGAATCTCATGGAAATTGAATAATACGCGCCCCTCTTTTTCTTTTTATAGGCAGTAAAAATTAGTTTAATTAATTAATTATTAAGAATAAAATTACCGTTTTACGAGAGAGACAATTATTTTGTAGAGCATTCTGCCGATGACGGGAGAGTTAATTTCAAGGTACGTCAAGCATAATCGGTTTTATTGCCAATTGTATTTTCATTAAAAATAAATGAATGCATAGCGGAATCAGCGATGAATATGAAAAAATGGATGTTAGCGGAAGAGAAAAAAAAGAAAGAATTTTGATCGTCTTAAAATTGCTTTTTTCTTGCTTTCAGTCTCTTGAAAAATGTACTATCAGAATTTGCATAGTTCTATACGACGTGCACCTTTGTTCCACCTTATATACTTATATACTCGACGTGGCCGAGGAATTTTTCCCAATACTCCTAGTACTTTTGTCCCATGGGAGAGTGGAGGCTTTAGCGTATGTGTGAAAAGGAAAGAAGACGAGCTCAAGGAGGTCATAATATGAAATAGACGAAAAGGCGAAGGATAGAGAAATGAGTGGAAGCCAGAGAGGTCGTGATAAGAGTATAGTTCAACCAAATACATATACATTAAGCGTTAAAAGTAGATATACATATATAGAGACGCGAATGGATGTCCTGCAATTTTGACGGGTAATTATTTGTTCGAATCGATATAAATAAACGAATAAAGCTCTGTAACATTTTCTAATTCATTCATTTATAGTATAACATAATTGTATTAACTTTACCAAACTTTGCCAAACTCAACCAAATATAAACTATTAAATAGCTATTATTTAGCATTATTTTTAAAACTATTTTGAGAATTTTTCGTCCATGAAATTGTCATCAGTTGATCTAGAATTACAGAAGTGACTTTGACTATATTGATCTTCTAAGAATGCATACTAAAGTCCTGTTCATTAGGGCTTCTATCATTGTGATTATTTGAAGCAGGACAATGTTCAATCTTCCCTTATTTACATTTCGGGAATTACTTGGAAATTGACAAAGCTTTTGTAAATGTGATATTCATGTTTATATTAATTTTCCTTATCAACTTTAATAGATCATCCGTTTTCATTAATTGCATTAACAATATTTTCACAATACGAACAATCTCTAATTGATTATTAACATAAAAATTAAAACAATTCTCAGATTAATAAATGTTAAAAAAAAATTGGGAATACGAATACGATGCAATGCATTTACTTTAATGTGTATGCAAGCATATTATTATGTAAATACATTTTATAAATTAAAATAAATAATGATGTTAAAAGCTTCACATAGTATTTATAAATAAATCATACTTTATTTTTAATTCAAAATAATTTTATCTATTGTAATATCACATTTAGGCGAAACTTCACTATTATACCTATAAGGCCAATTCAAAAGCGACAGAACGCGTGAGAGAGAGAGAGAGAGAGCGAAAGAGAGAGAGAGATTGAGAGAGAGAGAGAGAGAGAGAGAGAGAGAGAGAGAAGAGAAATAGAGTATCTATTTCATAATTTTTTTTTAAGAAATTAAACCTAAATGGCTATGAAATTATAAAAAGTAATTCAATTTCTTACTTTAGTCTAACCTTCTTTTTATCTTTAATTTTTTAATTTAATTAATTATTCATTAAATAAAATATTTAAAGTATCTGATTTTATCGATATGTTAATTTTATTTCACATTTAGGCGAAACTTCACTATTATACCTATAAGGCCAATTCAAAAGCGACAGAACGCGTGAGAGAGAGAGAGAGAGAGCGAAAGAGAGAGAGAGATTGAGAGAGAGAGCGAGAGAGAGAGAGAGAGAGAGAGAAAGAGAGAAAGA